>NC_092002.1:1712021-1839521 GCF_044704955.1 Pristiophorus japonicus
GGGAGAGAGAGTGGAGAGAGAGTGGGGGGAGAGAGAGTGGGGGGAGAGAGAGAGGGGAGAGAGAGAGTGGGGGGAGAGAGTGGGGAAGAGAGAGTGGGGGAGAGAGTGGTGGGGAGAGAGTAGGGGGGAGAGAGAGTGGGGGGGAGAGAGTGGGGGGAGAGAGAGTGGGGGGGAGAGTGGGGGAGAGATAGTGGGGGGGAGAGAGAGTGGGGGAGAGAGAGAGTTGGGGAGAGAGGTGGGGAGAGAGTGGGGGGGGTGAGAGTGGGGGGAGAGAGAGTGGGGGGAAGGGAGTGGTGGGGAGCGAGAGTGGGGGGGGGAGAGAGAGTGGTGGGGAGAGAGTGGTGGGGAGAGAGTGGGGGGAGAGAGAGTGGGGAAGAGAGAGTGTGGGGGAGAGAGTGGTGGGGAGAGAGAGTGGGGGGGAAGAGTGTGGGGTGGAGAGAGAGTGGGGGAGAGAGAGTGTGGGGGAGAGAGTGGTGGGGAGAGAGAGTGGGGGGGAGAGAGTGGGGGGGGAGAGAGAGTGGGGGGGGGAGAGTGGCGGAGAGATAGTGGGGGGGAGAGAGAGTGGGGAGAGAGAGAGTGGGGGAGAGAGTGGTGGGGAGAGAGTGGAGGGGGAGAGAGTGGGGGGAGAGAGAGTGGGGGGAAGAGAGAGTGTGGGGGGGAGAGTGGGGGGAGAGAGAGAGTGGTGGGAGAGAGTGGGGGTGAGAGTGGTGGGGAGAGAGAGTGGGGGAGAGAGAGTGGGGGAGAGAGTGGCGGGGAGAGAGTGGGGGGAGAGAGAGAGTGGGAGAGAGTGGCGGGGAGAGAGTGGGGGGAGAGAGAGAGTGGGGGGAGAGAGAGTGGGGGGAGAGAGAGTGGGGGAGAGAGTGGCAGGGAGAGAGTGGGGGGAGAGAGTGGAGGAGAGAGAATGGGGGGGAGAGAGAGTGGGGGAGAGAGAGTGGGATGAGAGAGAGAGTGGGAGGGGAAGAGATTTGAGGGGAGTGTGTGAGGGAGAGAGAATGAGGAAGAGATAGTGGGTGGGTGAGAGCGGGGGCGGGGGTAGAGTGTGCGGGGTGGGGGGAGAGAGTGGGGGGGAGAGTGGGGGAGTGTGGGGTGGGAGAGTGGGGGAGAGAGTGGGGGGGTGGGGGAGTGTGGGGGGGGGGAGTGGGGGGGGGAGAGTGGGGGGGAGAGTGGAGGGGTGGGGGAGTGTGGGGGGGAGAGTGGGTGGGGAGAGTGGGGAGGTGGGGGAGAGAGTGGGGGAGAGAGAGAGTGGGTGGGGGAGAGTAGGGGGGGAGAGTGGGGGGTGGGGGAGAGAGTGAAGGAGAGAGAGTGTGCGGGGTGGGGTAAAGAGTGGGGGGGGAGAGTGGTGGGGGGAGAGTGTGTGGGGTGGGGGAGAGAGTGGGGGTAAGTTGCTCTCCTGGGTAATATAGTAACCTTCCTTGCTGAGTCACGGAGTTGGTTCATTCGAGTCTGTCTTGACTTTGCCGGCTTTGTTTCTGGTACAAAATAAAAGCAGAAAATGCTGGAAATCTCAGCAAGTCAGGCAGGATCTGTGGAGAGAGGGAGCCAGAGTTAATGTTTCGGGTCGGTGTCCCTTTCTCAGAACTCTGCTTCTCTCTCCACAGTTGCTGCCTGACCCGCTGAGATTTCCAGCATTTCCTGTTGCGGGATTAGATCCCAGCGTCCGCCGTGTTTTGCTGTTGCGTGATTGTTTCTCGGACTGTGGTGAGATGTAACGTACTGTCGGCTTTCCTGAATCTGCCACCGCCTCTCAGCGGCTGGGGTGTCCCTGTTCCCAATTCCTGTTCCCAGTAACTGTCTCCAGCTCCTGTTTGATGGTTCCCCATTGCCTCTCGGCTCGATGGTTTGATCAAGCTCTCACAACCTCAGTATCAAACCTGACAGTTTCAAAGCATCAGCCAATTCACAGCTGCAGCCTTTGCTCTTACTTGTTGATTAGAGATAGATGACACAGGATTTTACAAATTACTCAACTAGTCAACCGCTTGAAGGGAAATGTGTCTTTCCACAGATTCACCAAAAGCCTTTAAAGCTGTGTCAATTATCTCCGTAAAATAATACGCTGTAAATATTTGTTTAGCAATGAAAGTCAAGGTTAGGTACAGATTAATGCATTTGTATCTGGGCTCTGCAAGGTGTCTGATGCTGTCAAGGTCTCATCACTATTTCCTCAGCCTCCCCGACCCCTGTGACCTTTGCTCATGCTCCCAAAATTTGTTCCCATAATATCTTAGTTCATGCATCATTCGCTCAAGATATAAGAACATAAGAAATAGGAGCAGGAGTCGACCATTTGGCCCCTCGAACCTGCTCCGCCATTTAATACGATCACGGCTGATCCTATAAAGCTATCAGCAACAGTTCTCGGGGCACCCATTGCAGATCTGTGGGGAGAAGGGGATTGGCTCCTCTGACAGTAGGTCTGGAATCGAGCAGGTCAGGGATGGGCGTAGGGTTAGGATTCGGCCCGTGGGATCAGGGCTTCGGCAATGGTGATGACAATACATTGAAGCCCGAAATAACATGAAGAATTCAGGCCTCCCGATCGCAGAGGGAAAGAAGCGCAGAGGAGAAGGACATGTGTCTCCAATGAGAAGATTGTGGATCTCCTGCTTACACCAGACACATCGAGGTTGGTCAGCGCAGAGACAAATGTATCAGAACCTTATCTATCCAGTCTTCTCAGAAGTTGGGGTTGAAATTCGGCACTGCTGTTTGAGGCGGTGACACCGCCCTGATGGTTGGCTTTACCGCCAGGCGCTAATCACCGCCTCAAATTGCCAAATTCTGTATTTTCCCCAAAGATGAGAGAGCAGAGCTAAAAGCTGCGTTGCCCACTGGTCCTTGGGCGGGAGATCAGGAGGCTGACTCCATTTCCCAGCAGGCAGCTGTCAGCATTCCTAGCCGATAAATCCCCCACACGAGTGCCATTCATACATACATGCTGCTAAGTTATTATCTTTCCTTGGCCTGTGGACGGTGCCACCCCGGGAACCCCGATTTCCTGACAGCGTTTCCCGGGATCTCCGAGGTCGCGGCCGCGTTTCCCGGCTGTCCGGATGCCTGTCAGTGAAGCGGCCTAACCCGCCCGATATCACAGCCGGCCCGCCAAGGGGTAACGTTGCACGCTGGTGGTTTCGAATCACCCTTCTTACAATAGTTCTAGACACCGGAATTATAGTGGTGAACAGTAACATACAGTCATAGACCGATCTTCTCGGCCTGCACCGTCACAATGCTTTTATTCAAGTTAAAACTCACCTGCACCCAGTAAAAACACACCCTGTTCGCGTAATACAAACAAACACAGTACAACACACAGTCTGGCCTGTCTAAACAGGCCACTAATGCAAAGTACTCAGATTCAAAATGGCACCACTGGATCTGTCCAACAGAATGTGCGTACATTTATGATCCTTGCAAAAACCTCCCTACTAAATCCCTAAGGCTTGATTGGGACACACGACACCCTTTCACACTGGTCCTAAAGATGCGTGGGCTGGGATAAATGTTCACCAATGACCCCTCTGGCGTACTCGCTGCTTCTCCCGATGAGGCGTATCTTCTGGGTCTTCACGTCCAGTCTCAAGGTCAGCTTCCCAGTTGAAGTAGCGAGGCTCTCTGGTGTTTCTTCTCTCTGTCCTATACGGAGTGCTCAGTCCTTGTGCGATGCAAGCAGGCGTAAAAGAGGGGAACGAGAGAGTAATGGCAGCCAAAACTGCCTCTCTTATACTTGCAAAAATGCGTCTTCTCGCGCCAAAAGTCCAGCTGTACGTCCCCTGAGGCTATGCAACTCAAAAGCTAAACTCAAGTCTGTGCCTGTTCCTTTGTCAACTGGGCTGTTCCTCGATGTGTGGCTCCGCTGAGTTTGTGGTCAAATAGCTTTCTTTTGTCTTTCGATGGCCTGAAACACCGTCCACTTTACTCAATGTCTCACTGATGGGTTTCCGTTCCATGACAAAAGGCGGCCACTTAACCATGGTGTTCCTGCTTTCAGCCGTTCTCATTCCCGGCCAGCTGATGTGTATTCTGTTGTAATAACGCGATAGACTGAATACTGTAAACTAACACAGGTACAAACCTGGCTCTGCTTTATTAGGGCCCAAAGTGATCACATTACAAGGTGGCTGGCCTTTTATACCTGGGCCACACACACGTGCGTACAGCCCAGTGACCTCCGACAGTAGCGCCACCTAGTGGTAGTAATTCCAAGCATACATACATGACACTATCCCCCTTTAAGGTATTAGTAACAGTCTTTTTACAAATTGAGATGCTCTGGGGCTTTCCGTTCCCGAATTGAACGTCTCAGTTCAACTCCAGCCTTGGGCGAGTGTTCTGAGTCTGTTATGACTGGGGGCTGGGTAGCCGATCTGATGGGAATGGCAATGACCATGTCAGGGATTGAAAGTCCAGATTCATTGATGACAGTAGAGTCCTCTGATGACTGAGGGTAGGTTGGTTGGTCACTGATTGTGTCTTCCTCAGACTGTTCCGGTTCATCCGTGTGTCGCAGTTTTATCTGATCGACATGTTTCCTGCATGTTTCCCCATTCTTGAGCTTGACCATAAACACTCTGTTACCCTCCTTGGCCGTAGCAGCAGCGTGAGTCCGTTGGTGAGGCCTATAAAAGGCCGCGAGGTCGATAGGTGCGTCGCTGAGTCGGGTGCAGCGTGAGTCCGGGGTCAGCGAGAGGCCTATAAAGGCCGTGAGTTCAGCAGTCAGGAGGTGCGTGGAGAGGCGTGAGTCCGGGGTCGGCGAGAGGCCTATAAAGGCCGTGAGTTCAGCAGTCGGGAGGTGTGTGGAGAGGCGTGAGTCCGGGGTCAGCGAGAGGCCTATAAAGGCGGAGCTTGTGCAGCTACAGGGAGAAGGCAAAAAAGAAGTAGAAAGAAACAGAAAGGTGACGTCACAGCCAAGGAGGTAAGTGATTGGCTGGTGATTGGTGAGTAGTTTTTCTTTTTTCTCTTCTATAACAGTGAGTAAACTTTAACATTGTTGTTGCCAATTTAAATGTATCTAAGGGTTAAGTCATGGCAGGAGAGCTCGGTCACGTGTTATGCTCCTCCTGTACCATGTGGGAACTTAGGGACACTTCCGATGTCCCTGACGACTACATGTGCGGGAAGTGTATCCACCTCCAGCTCCTGATGGTCCACGTTGCGGAATTGGAACTGAGGGTGGATTTACTCTGGAGCATCCACGATGCTGAGAATGACGTGAGTAGCACGTGTAGTGAGTTGGTTTTACCGCAGGTGAAGGGTCCACAGCCAGATAGGGAATGGAAGACCAGCAGGAAGAGCAGTGCAAGGAAGGTAGTGCAGGAGTCCCCTGCGGTCATCCCCCTGTAAAACAGATACACCTTTGAGTGCTGTTGAGGGGGATGACTCATCAGGGGAGGGCAGCAGCAGCCAAGTTCATGGCACCGTGGCTGGCTCTGTTGCACAGGAGGACAGGAAAAAGAGTGGGAGAGCGATAGTGATAGGGGATTCAATTGTAAGGGGAATAGATAGGCGTTTCTGCAGCCGCAAGCGAGGCTCCAGGATGGTATGCTGCCTCCCTGGTGTAAGGGTCAAGGATGTCTCAGAACGGGTGCAGGACATTCTGAAAAGGGAGGGTGAACAGCCAGTTGTCGTGTTGCACATTGGTACCAACGATATAGGTAAAAAAAGGGATGAGGTCCTTCGAGACGAATTTAAGGAGCTAGGAGCTAAATTAAAACTTAGGACCTCAAAAGTAGTAATCTCGGGATTGCTACCAGTGCCACGAGCTAGTCAGAGTAGGAATCGCAGGATGGCTCAGATGAATACGTCGCTTGAGCAGTGGTGCAGCAGGGAGGGATTCAAATTCCTGGGGCATTGGAACCGGTTCTGGGGGAGGTGGGACCAGTACAAACCGGACGGTCTGCACCTGGGCAGGACTGGAACCAATGTCCTAGGGGGAGTGTTTGCTAGTGCTGTTGGGGAGGAGTTAAACTAATATGGCAGGGGGATGGGAACCAATGCAGGGAGACAGAGGGAAACAAAATGGAGACAAAAGCAAAAGACAGAAAGGAGATGAGGAAAAGTGGAGGGCAGAGAAACCCAAGGCAAAAAACAAAAAGGGTCACTGTACAGCAAAATTCTAAAGGGTCAAAGTGTAATAAAAAGACAAGCATGAAAGCTCATTGCCTCAATGCAAGGAGTATTCGGAACCCAGGAGAGGGCTCTGAGCTAGTTAGAGTGGGTGAGAGCTCAGATGAACAGGACCCCAAGAAAGAATGCAAAAGGCAGGAGGCAACAGAGCAGAGTAGCACTGGGGTAAGTGTAAACCACAAGGTGATAGGAAGGGACAATATGTATGAATATAATGGTGCTGCAGGAGGGGTCAAAACTAAAAATCATGGTTTAAAAACTAGTATTAAAACACTCTACCTAAACGCACGCAGCATTCGAAATCAAGTAAATGAGTTGACGGCACAAATCATTACAAATGGGTATGATTTGGTGGCCATTACAGAAACGTGGTTGTAGGGTGGCCAAGACTGGGAATTAAACATACAGGGGTATCTGACAATTTGGAAAGATAGACAAGAAGGGAAAGGAGGTGGGGTAGCTCTGTTAGTAAAGAATGATATCAGGGCAGTTGTGAGAGACGATATTGGCTCTAATGAACAAAATGTTGAATCAGTGTGGGTGTAGATTAGAGATAGTAAGGGGAAAAAGTCACTGGTGGGCGTAGTTTATAGGCCCCCAAATAATAACTTCACGGTGGGGCGGGCAATAATCAAGGGAATAATGGAGGCATGTGAAAAAGGAACGGCAGTAATCATGGGGGATTTTAACCTACATATCGATTGGTCAAATCAAATCGCACGGGGTAGCCTTGAGGAGGAATTCATAAAATGCATACGCGATTGTTTCTTAGAACAGTATGTTACAGAACCTACAAGGGAGCAAACTATCTTAGATCTGGTCCTGTGTAATGAGACAGGAATAATAAACGATCTCCGAGTAAAAGATCCTCTCGGAATGAGTGATCACAGTATGGTTGAATTTGTAATACAGATCGAGGGTGAGGAAGTAGTGTCTCAAACGAGCGTACTATGCTTAAACAAAGGGGACGACAGTGGGATGAGGGCAGAGTTGGCTGAAGTAGACTGGAAACACAGGCTAAACGGTGGCACAATTGAGGAACAGTGGAGGACTTTTAAGGAGTTCTTTCATAGTGCTCAACAAAAATATATTCCAGTGAAAAAGAAGGGCGGTAAGAGAAGAGATAACCAGCCGTGGATAACCAAGGAAATAAAGGAGAGTATCAAATTAAAAACCAATGCGTATAAGGTGGCCAAGGTTAGTGGGAAAATAGAAGATTGGGAAAATTTTAAACGACAGCAAAGAATGACTAAGAAAGCAATAAAGAAAGGAAAGATAGATTACGAAGATAAACTTGCGCAAAACATAAAAACAGATAGTAAAAGCTTTTACAGATATATAAAACGGAAAAGAGTGACTAAAGTAAATGTTAGTCCCTTAGAAGATGAGAAGGAGGGTTTAATAATGGGAAATATGGAAATGGCTGAGACCTTAAACAATTATTTTGCTTTGGTCTTCACAGTGGAAGACACAAAAACCATGCCAAAAATTGCTGGTCACGGGAATGTGGGAAGGGAGGACCTTGAGACAATCACTATCACGAGTGGGGTAGTGCTGGACAGGCTAATGGGACTCAAGGTAGAAAAGTCCCCTGGTCCTGATGAAATGCATCCCAGGGTATTAAAAGAGATGGCGGAAGTTATAGCAGATGCATTCATTATAATCTACCAAAATTCTCTGGACTCTGGGGAGGTACCAGCGGATTGGAAAGCAGCTAATTTAAAAAAGGGGCCAGACAAAGGGCAGATAACTATAGGCTGGTTAGTTTAACATCTGTAGTGGGGAAAATGCTTGAAGTTATCACTAAGGAAGAAATAGCGGGACATCTAGATAGGAATAGTGCAATCAAGCAGACGCAACATGGTTTCATGAAGGGAAAATCATGTTTAACTAATTTACTGGAATTCTTTGATGATATAACGAGCATGGTGGATAGAGGTGTTCCGATGGATGTGGTGTATTTAGATTTCCAAAAGGCATTCGATAAGGTGCCACACAAAAGGTTATTGCAGAAGATAAAGGTACGCGGAGTCAGAGGAAATGTATTAGCTTGGATAGAGAATTGGCTGGCTAACAGAAAACAGAGAGTCGGGATAAATGGGTCCTTTTCGGGTTGGAAATCGGTGGTTAGTGGTGTGCCACAGGGATCGGTGCTGGGACCACAACTGTTTACAATATACATAGATGACCTGGAAGAGGGGACAGAGTGTAGTGTAACAAAATTTGCAGATGACACAAAGATTAGTGGGAAAGCGGGTTGTGTAGAGGACACAGAGAGGCTGCAAAGAGATTTAGATAGGTTAAGCGAATGGGCTAAGGTTTGGCAGATGGAATACAATGTTGGAAAATGTGAGGTCATCCACCTTGGGGGAATAAAACAGTAAAAGGGAATATTATTTGAATGGGAAGAAATTACAACATGCTGCGGTGCAGAGGGACCTGGGAGTCCTTGTGCATGAATCCCAAAAAGTTAGTTTGCAGGTGCAGCAGGTAATCAGGAAGGCGAATGGAATGTTGGCCTTCATTGCGAGAGGGATGGAGTACAAAAGCAGGGAGGTCCTGCTGCAACTGTACAGGGTATTGGTGAGGTCGCACCTGGAGTACTGTGTGCAGTTTTGGTCACCTTACTTAAGGAAGGATATACTAGCTTTGGAGCGGGTACAGAGACGATTCACTAGGCTGATTCCAGAGATGAGAGGGTTACCTTATGATGATAGATTGAGTAGACTGGGTCTTTACTCGTTGGAGTTCAGAAGGATGAGGGGTGATCTTATAGAAACATTTAAAATAATGAAAGGGATAGACAAGAGGTTGTTTCCACTGGTCGGGGAGACTAGAATTAGGGGGCACAGCCTCAAAATACGGGGGAGCTAATTTAAACCCGAGTTGAGAAGGAATTTCTTCTCCTAGAGGGTTGTGAATCTCTGCCCAAGGAAGCAGTTGAGGCTAGCTCATTGAATGTATTCAAGTCACAGATGGATAGATTTTTAACCAATAAGGGAATTAAGGGTTACGGGGAGCGGGCGGGTAAGTGGAGCTGAATCCACGGCCAGATCAGCCATGATCTTGTTGAATGGCGGAGCAGGCTCGAGGGGCTAGATGGCCTACTCCTGTTCCTAATTCTTATGTTCTTATGTTCTTATGTAATACCGGTGATCCACTTGGGACCTTGACCATAATTCAGTACATACACAGGATCATTAACAGAAATGTCGCGTGACACAGCAGCGCGATCATGATACCACCACTGACTTAGACATTTGTATTTAACATGATCGTTCAAGTCAGGGTGGACAATAGAGAGCCTGGTCTTGAGACCTCTCTTCATCAATAGTTCAGCAGGGGGAACCCGGTAAGTGTGTGGGGTCTTGTCCTATAAATAAGCAATATGCATGACAAGTGAGTCTGTAGTGAACCTTGAGTTGCACGTTTCATACTCTGTTTGATGGTTTGGACAGCACGCTCTGCTTGACCATTAGATGTGGGTTTGAATGGTGCTGACCTCACATGTTTGATACCATTGAGTTTCATGAACTCTTGAAACTCCAGACTAGTGAAGCAAGGTCCGTTGTTGCTTACAACGATGTCGGGCAGACCATGAGTGGAAAACATGACACGAAGGCTCTCAATGGTAGCTGTGGATGTACTGGATGACATGATTATACCCTCTATCCATTTGGAATATGCATCCACCACAACTAAAAACATCTTTCCCAGGAAGGGACCTGCAAAGTCGATGTGGATCCTGGACCATGGTTTGGACGGCCATGATCACAGACTCAGCGGCGATTCCACTGGTGCTTTACTAAGCTGCATGCAAGTGTTGCACTGATGCACACATCATTCCAGATCAGAGTCAATTCCAGGCCACCATACATGAGACCTGGCAATGGCTTTCATCATGACAATACTGGGATAAGTGCTATATAGATCATGTACAAATTTCTCTTTGCCTTTCTTAGGCAAAACAATACGATTACCCCACAGTAAACAATCTGACTGAATGGATAGTTTATCTTTGCGATGGGTGTAAGGTTTGGTCTCATCATCCATTGGCTTGGGTATGGCAGACCAATCACCACTAAGGACACAATATTTCATAACCGATAATATCGGGTCCTGGCTGGTCCAGGTCTTAACTTGTCGAGCCGTGACAGGGGTTCCTTCACTTTCAGAAGCATCCATAACTAACAGTAGTTCTGTAGGTTGTGGTGTCTCCATCTCCGGTGTGGGCATCGGCAGGTGGCTCAGTGCATCGGCACAATTCTTGGTGCCAGGTCTATGGCGAAGACATAATCATAGGCCGATAATGTGGGATGATGCATTGGTATTGGCATTGATACCTTTGTTTTCCGAAAACAATGAAATGAATGGCTTCTGATCTGTTTCCAGTTCAAACAGAAGACCAAACAGGTACTGATGCATCTTTTTAACCCCATACACACAGGCTAATGCTTTTTTTCTACCATGCTGTAGGCTCTTTCCACCTTTGACAAACTTTTTGAAGCATATGCAACAGGTTGTAATTTGCCTGACTCATTAGCTTGTTGGAGCACACAACCAACTCCATATGACAAAGCATCACAGGCCAATACTAGCCGCTTACATGGATCATAACGTACCAGCAGCTTGTTAGAGCAAAGCAGATTAGTAGCTTTCTCAAAAGCTCTATCTTGAGACGCATCCCAAAACCAGTTGTCGCCTTTTCTTAGCAGCATGTGCAGTGGCTCGAATAAAGTGCTCAATCTGGGTAGGAAATTACCGAAGTATTTGAGTAGACCAAGGAACGAACGCAGCTCCGTCACATTCTGAGGCTTGGGTGCATTTTTGATGGCCTTGGTTTTCCAGTCCGTGGGCCTGATGCCATCAGCAGCAATTTTCCTCCCCAGGAATTCGACTTCCGGTGCCATGAAGACACACTTCGAACGTTTCAGTCTGAGTCCCACTTTGTCCAGATGATGTAGAACCTCTTCCAGGTTGTTCAGATGTTCGGCGGTGTCACGACCTGTGACCAGGATGTCATCTTGGAACACGACGGTTCTAGGGATGGACTTCAGTAGACTCTCCATGTTCCTCTGAAATATGACTGCAGCCGAGCGAATTCCGAAAGGACACCTGTTGTAGATAAACAGTCCTTCATGAGTGTTGATGCACGTAAGTTTCTTCAACGTCTTGACCAGCTCCTGTGTCAGGTAGGCCGACGTCAGATCCAGTTTAGTGAACGACTTCCCCCGGCTAGCATTGTAAACAGGTCATCAGCCTTCGGTAATGGGTATTGATCCTGTTTCGAAACTTGGTTGATCATAACCTTGTAGTCTCCACAAATCCTGACAGTGCCATCATTCTACAACACAGGAACAATTGGGCTGGTCTATTCGTTAAATTTGACCGGTGATATGACCCCTTCACACCGGAGTCTGTCCAGTTCGATTTCGACCTTCTCCCTCATCATGTACGGAACCGCCCGAGCTTTATGATGGACAGGTCTTGCATCTGAGTCCACGTGGATCTGCACCTTGGCTCCTGTGAATTTGCCGATGCCTGGTTCAAACAGCGAGGGGAACTTGCTCAGCACTTGAGCACATGGAGTATCCTCCGACGATGACAACGCTTTGATATTGTTCCAATTCCATTAAATTTTTTCTAGCCAGTTCCTGCCGAACACCGTTGGACCATTGCCTGGAACAATCCATAACGGTAAATCATGAACCGCACCATCATACGACATTTTGACTACTGCATTGTTATGAGTTCTTTAGTGTATGTACACAACTTGGCATTGACTGGACTCAGCTTAGGCCTCACAGCCTTAGTATCCCACAGCTTGTCAAATGTTCTCTGGGTCATTATTGATTGACTCGCACTCGTGTCCAATTCAATCGGTACCAGCACACTGTTAAGTTTCACATTAATTATTATCGGTTGTTTCTTTGTTAGGAACGAATACAGTCCATCCAGCTAGACACCTTCAGAATGAACGTGCTTGTAGAATCGATATCGTGACATGATGATGCCTTCTTCTGGTTTGAGATGATCACATACTAGAGCACACAATTCCTCATAGTCCTTGTCTGTTGGACTTGCAGACGAGAGAAGATGCTTTATGCGTCCATAGATTTTCAGACCGCAAACCGTGAGGAAGACCGCCCTGCGCCTAACTGCGTCAGTGGGTTCCTCCATTTTATTTGCCACGAAATACTGGTCCAAGCGAGCTACAAATTCTGTCCAGTCCTCTCCCTCCACGAATTGCTCCAGAATTCCAATTGTGCCCATTTTTGCATGCGAAGTTTCTTAAGTTACCTCGTCGTCAAATGTTATGTATGTAATAACTCGATCGACTGAATACTGTAAACTGACACAAGTATAACCCTGGCTCTGCTTTATTAGGGCCCAAAGTGATGCCTTTTATACCTGGGCTGCACACATGTGCATACAGCCCGATGGCCTCCGACAGTCACGCCACCTGGTGGCTAGTAATCCCAACCATATACACATGACATAGTCAAATTAAACATGTTTGGACCTGCCTCAGGTCAGTGCTGTCTTCTCTCTACAGTAACAGAAAATGTGTCCAAGTAATGTTCCAAAAAATAAGTTTATGCTGTCGAGTTTTCGCCGAATCTCACAATGCTCGGTGACCTCACCACGTGGGTGGCGGTAGAGCTCACAGTGCTACCTCTGGGCACTGCCCCCAGCGCCCAGCTATATTTCCCGGGAGGCGAGGAACCCACTCCTCATCGACGGAACGTCCTTAGCAGCCGTTAGCCGCCCTTCTCCGGCACCAAACGGGTGGCGTTAGAAACGGAATTTCGGCCCCGTTATGTCTTAAATATGTGATCACGCACACGACCAATCGTTTTACAAACAGATGCAGATAAAGTTTTCAGTGCTGCGGGGGGCTGGTGGGCTAATCAACTTGGAGCAAGCCCGGAGAAACCAGTCCATACTGAGCAGCCCTGTGTCCACACACTGCATGTTGGTGCGTGGCTCTAACCCGAGAGAATGAAGTACTCCCTGCGGCAACACTGGGTCCTTGGGTGCTGGGCCAGGAAGAGATGGTTATCTGGAGGGCAGCAGGGTTGATCATTGGAGATGTGAAGTGTTATTTTGGGGATAAGGCCGTGATCAGGAACAATTGGTCCTATTGACTATTTACAAATTTCAGTCTCTCTCCCTAAGAAGAGTAGAGAGTTGAATTTCTATAGCCGCTGATCACATCTCACAGAAACATTGAAAGTTGGCTTACTTTTAATTGCAGTCACTTGTTGTGTCGATAAACATAGCAGCCATTTTGTTACAACATGATCTTACGGACAACAATAGAACGAGTGACTATCTAATCTATATTTTGTGGCATTAGCTGTCAAAGGAATGTTGCCATGACATCAGGAGCATTCTCTATTCTGGCTTCTGGGATCATTAACATTCACTTGAGTCGGCAGCTAAGGTCACTATGTAATCATCGGTCAGAGCTGAATGATGAAACATGTCATTAATGGAGCACTGCCTCAGTACTAACTATCCGCTCGTTTCACACACTCAGTCCTGAAGTGAGGGCTGAACCCACAAACCACTGACTCACAGGCGAGAGTGCGTCCAAACCGAAACTCCGTCTCTACAGCCAACACGGGACAATTCATTATTGGCTGGCTGCATGTTTGTACAGTACTGCAGTACTGATGGATTCATCCGACTCCTGAACTGTATTCATCACAAACAGCACGGCTGCTGTGCCTCTATCGCTGTCCTTGCTCGAGTCCTCTTACCCTCACAGGATATAAATATCTTCACAGACCCTGCGAATCTGTTCATAATTCTCCTGCACCGCTGCGTGATAGCTTCAGAATGAAGTCCCCTGTGTGTTAACCTCTTGTGCCACCTAGTTTAAATTCTCCTTTAATGGATGGCAGCATCAAAAACTGAGCCAATAAAACTGCTGCAAAACTGTAGTAAAGGTACCCATAAGGAACCAGCATCCAATAATAGAGAGGTCGTGTCAAACCAGGATCTGCCTTAAGTATATTTACCTGCATACTTCAGTCCGAATGTTGCTGTCTAATGCAGCGGGAATTGACTATAAAAGACAAGGTTAAAAGAAAAATCTAAACAGTTACAGCTCTATAAGAACATAAGAAATAGGAGCAGGAGTCGGCCATTCGGCCCCTCGAGCCTGCTCTGCCGTTCAGTAAGATTATGGCTGATCTGATCTTAGCCTCATCTCTGCCCGCTCCCCATAACCGTTGACTCCCTTATCACTCAAAAACCTGTCTATCTCCACCTTAAATATATTCAATGACCCAGCCTCCGCAGCTCTCTGGGGCAGAGAATTCCACAGATTTACAACCCTCTGAGAGAAGAACTTCCTCCTCATCTCAGTTCTAAATGAGCGTCCCCTTATTCTTAAACTATGCCCCCTAGTTCTAGATTCTCCCAAGAGTGGAAACATCCTCTCTGCATCTACCCCATCAAACCCCTTCAGAAACATAGATATTTACAGTGCAGGAGGAGGCCATTCCGGCCCATTGTGTCCGCGCCGGCCGACAAAGAGCCGCACGGCCCTCGGTCAGCAGCCCTGAAGGTTACATATAAACCTATCAACAATGACGCAAAGGCAAAGAACACCCGGCCCAACCAGTCCGCCCCACACAACTGCGACACCCCTTACACTGAAACATTCTACACTCCACCCCAACCGGAGCCATGGGATCTCCTGGGAGAGACAAAAACCAGATAAAAACCCAGGCTAATTTTGGGAAATAAATCTGGGAAAATTCCTCTCCGACTCATCCAGGCGATCGACACTAGTCCAGGGGATCACTCTGGCCGTATTCGCTTCCCTGAAGTACTTACCATCGTATCTGCGCTGGCCAACAAGAGGTTATCCAGTCTAATCCCAATTACCAGCTCTAGGTCCGTAACCCTGCAGGTTACGGCACTTCAAATGTCCATCCAAGCACCTTTTAAATGTGGTGAGGGTTTCTGTCTCTACCACCCTTTCAGGCAGTGAGTTCCAGACCCCCACAACCCTCTGCGTGAAGAAACTTCCCCTCAAATCCCTCTAAACCTTCCACCAACCACCTTAAACCTATGCCCCCTCATAATTGACCCCTCCACCAAGGGAAATAGACCCTTACTATCCACTATATCCAGGCCCCTCAAAATTTTATACACCTCAATGAGGTCTCCCCTCAGCCTCCTCTGTTCCAAGGAAAACAAACCCAGCCTATCCAATCTGTCCTCATAGCTAAGATTCTCCATTCCAGGCAGCATCCTAGTAAATCTCCTCTGCACCCTCTCTAGTGCAATCACGTCCTTCCTATAATACGGTGACCAGAACTGCACGCAGTACTCCAGCTGTGGCCTAACCAAAGTATTATACAATTTAAGCATAACCTCCCTGCTCTTATATTCTATGCCTCGGCCAATAAAGGCAAGTATTCCGTATGCCTTCTTAACCACCTTATCCACCTGGCCTGCTGCTGTCAGCGATCTGTGGACAAGCACTCCAAGGTCCCTTTGTTCATCTGCACTATTAAGTGGCCTACCGCCTAGTGTGTATAACCCTTTCCTTATTAGCCCTCCCAAAGTGCATCACCTCACACTTCTCCAAATTAAATTCCATTTGCCACTGCTCTGCCCACCTGACCAGTAGATTGATATCCTCCTGCAGCCCATGACTTTCCTCTTCATTATCAACCACACAGCCAATTTTAGTGTCATCTTCAAACTTTTTTTATCATATCCTCTATATTCAAATCTAGATCATTGATATATACCACAAAAAGCAAGGGACCCAGTACTGAACCCTATGGAACCCCACTGGACACACCCTTCCAGTCACACAAACACCCATCAACCATTACCCTTTGCTTCCTACCTCTCAGCCAATTTTGGATCCAGCTTGCCACTTTGCCCTGGATCCCATGGGCGTTAACCTTCATGACCAGTCTACCATGTGGGACCTTATCAAAAGCTTTGCTAAAGTCCATATATACAACATCGTACACACTACCCTCATCGACCCTCTTGGTTACCTCCTCGAAAAATTCAATCAGGTTAGTCAAACATGATCTTTCCTTAACAAATCCATGATGTTTATCCCTGATTAATCCTTGCCTTTCTAAATGTAGATTTATCCTGTCTTTCAGGATATTTTCCAATAATTTTCCCACCGCTGACGTTAGGCTGACAGGCCTGTAATTACTCAGCCTATCCCTTTCTCCCTTCTTAAATAAGTGTAACACATTAGCAGTCCTCCAATCCTCTGGCAGCATGCCTGAATGCAAAGAGGACTGGAAAATGATGGTCAGAGCCTCTGCTATTTCCTCTTTTACTTCGTTCAATAGCCTGGGATACATTTTATCTGGGTCTGGGGACTTAGCCACTTTAAAGACGACAAAATCCACAATACCTCCTCTCTCACTATGTCTATTTCATCCAGAATTTCACACTCCTCCTCAATAGCAGTATCTGCATTGCCCCTTTCCTTTGTGAAAACAGGCTCAAAGTATTCATTAAGAAGCATACCTGTTATGCTCATAATAAAATGATACAACTGAATACTTATGCAATGAGTAAGTGTGACCTTAGTTTCTGTAATTAAACTCCAGAGTGTTGGTACAGCATGGGAGGGCTGCTTATATGCCGTGCTCCCAAGGGATGCTGAGATCCCTTGGGACTCCAACAGGTAGACCCTCTGGTGGTGGTGTGATACAGGTTGCCAAGGGTTACATACATAACATCAATCCCTCTCAAAGTCATTAGTACACTTATTTACAGGGTGAGACGTTCTGGGGCTTTTCGCTCCCTCGTCGATCGTCTCGGTACAAATGCAGGTGTGGGTGAGTTGGTTGGGCCTTCGCTGGGCCGCTGAGCAGCTGGCCTTGCCGGGCTGCTGGGGATGGTGAGTTCAGCTTCGTGGTCAACCGTGATGTCGGTTGCCACTTGTGTGTGTGTTGGAGGGTCGAAGTTGGTGGTGTCCTCTTCAGGTTGCTCGTGGCTGTCTGTGAATTGCAGTTTAGTTTGGTCCAAATGGACATTCGTCCATTGGCCAGCTTGACCTGAAACATCCTACTCCCTTCATTGGCTACGACAGTGCCAGCAAGCCATTTGGGACCATGTCCATAACTGAGTACAAATACAGGGTCATTGACTTCAATATCGCATGACAAATTTGCGCGATCATGTTGATGCCGCCTTCCCTCGATGTGATCATGGAGATCGGGGTGGACAAGACAGAGCCTTGTTTTGAGTGCCCGTTTCATGAGCAGTTCGGCTGGGGGAAGCCCGGTGAGCGGGTGGGGTCTGGTGCGGTAGCTGAGCAGGACTCGGGACAGGCGGATCTGCAGCGAGCCATTCGACACACATATCAAGCTTTGCTTGATGGTTTGGACTGCTCATTCTGCCTGGCCGTTGGCTGCGGGCTTGAACGGGGCAGATTTATGTGCTTTATCCCATTGCGGGTCATGAATTCCTTGAATTCAGTACTGGTGAAACATGGCCCATTGTCGCTGACTAGGACATCAGGCAGGCCGTGCATGGCAAACATGGCTCGTAGGCTTTCAATGGTGGCAGTGGACATGTTTACAGACATTATTACACACTAAATCCATTTTGAATAAGCATCCACAACAACCAAGAACATTTTGCCTAGGAATGGGCCCGCAAAGGCAACGTGGATCCTAGACCACGGTTTGGAGGGCCATGACCACAAACTTAGCAGTACCTCCCTGGGTGCATTGCTCAGTTGATAGCAAGTGTTGCATTGGCGCACGCATGACTCTATAAGTCTGAGTCGATGCCGGGCCACCACACGTGGGATCTGGCTATAGCTTTCATCATTACTATGCCTGGGTGGGTACTGTGTAGGTCACGTATGAACGTTTCCCTGCCTTTCTTAGGCAAAACCACACGATTGCCCCACAAAAGACAGTCCGCCTGTATGGACATTTCATCCTTGCGCTGCTGGAACGGCTTGATCTCTTCATACATCACCGCTGGGACGCTGGACCAGCTCCCATGGAGGACACTGTTTTTTACCAGGGACAGTAAAGGATCCTGGCTGGTCCAGGTCCTGATCTGGCGGACCGTAACGGGTGACTTTACGTTTTCGAATGCATCCATCACCAAGAGCAAGTCTGCAGTCTGTGCCATTTCCACCCCAGTGGTGGGCAATGGTAGCCGACTGAGAGCATCAGCGCAGTTCTCTGTGCCTCGTTTGTGGCAGGTTACATAGTTGTATGCAGACAGCGTGAGTGCCCATCTATGGATGCGAGCAGAGGCATTGATGTTAATTCCTTTGCTCTCTGAGAATAGTGATATGAGCGGCTTATAGTCAGTTTCTAGCTCAAACTTGAGACCAAACAGATACGGTGCATTTTTTTCACCCCGTAAACACACGCGAGAGCTTCTTTTTCAATCATGCTGTAAGCCCGTTCGGCCTTGGACAAACTCCTGGATGCATAAGCGACCGGTTGCAATGTTCCTGATTCATTAGCCTGTTGTAACACACACCCGAACTCGTATGATGACGCATTGCAAGGCAGCACTAATCGTTTGCATGGGTTATACAGAACAAGCAGTTTGTTGGAACATAACAGATTTCTGGCTTTCTCAAAAGCAGCCTCTTGTGATTTCCCCCATACCCAGTCGTCTCCCTTGCTCAGTAGCACATGTCGGGGTTCGAGCAAGGTGCTTAACCTGGGTAGGAAATTACTGAAATAGTCGAGGAGGCCCAGGAATGACTGCAACTCCGTCACGTTCAGTGGTCTCGGCGCGTTCTTGATGGTCTCCATCTTGCCGTCTGCCGTAATTCTTCTTCCTAAGAACTCAACCTCTGGTGCCAGAAAAACACACTTCGAGCATTTCAACCTGAATCCCACGCGATCGAACCGACTTAAAACCTCTTCCAGGTTCTGCAAGTGTTCGATGGTGTCCCGACCTGTGACCAGAATGTAGTCCTGGAAAACAACGGTGCGTGGAACCGACTTTAGCAGGCTCTCCATGTTCTGTTGGAAAATTGCCACGGCCGACCGAATCCCAAATGAGCATCTGTTGTAGATGAACAGACCTTTGTGCATGTTGATGCAGGTGAGGTCTTTCGGAGATTCCGCCAGCTCCTGCATCATGTAGGCCGAGGTCAGGTCCAACTTGGTGAACGTCTTTCCTCCAGCCAGGGTTGCAAATAGGTCGTCTGCCTTGGGTAGTGAGTACTGGTCCTGTAGCGAAAAATGGTTAATCGTTACTTTATATTCTCCGCCAATTCTGACCATGCCGTCGCTTTTGAGAACTGGAACAATCGGACTGGCCCACTCATTGAACTCCACCAGCGCGATGATGGCTTCTTGCTGCAGCCTGATCAGCTCGATCTCCACTTTCTCTCGCATCATATATGGTACCACCAGTGTCTTGTGGTGGATGGGTCATGTACCGGGAACCAAGTGTATCTGCACCTTCGCCCCCGAGAAACTTCCGATGCCTGGCACAAACAACGACGGAAATCTGCTCAGAACCTGGGCACATGAGGCGTCGTCAACAGACGAGAGCACTCGGATGTCATCCTAGTTCCAGCAGATTTTTCCCAGCCAGCTTCTGCTGAACAGTGTGGGGCCATCTCCTGGTACAATCCATGGTGGGAGTTTGTGCACTGCTCCATCATAGGAGACTTTTACTGCTGTGCTGCTAATAACAGGGAGCAGCTCTTTAGTGTAAGTTCTCAGCTTGGTGTGAATGGGGCTAAGCTTGGGCCTGTGTGCCTTGTTGCACCACAGCCTGTCGAAGGCCTTTTTGCTCATGATGGACTGACTCACATCCATGTCCAGTTCCATGGATACTGGAATTCCGTCCAGTTCGACTTTTAACATGATCGGTGGACATTTCGTGGTGAAGGTGTGTACCCCGTACACTTCTACCTCCTCGGTTCGAGACTCTAGTTCAGTTTGATCTGCCATGGATCGAACTTCCTCTGCAACGTGGTGGTCTGCAGGGTTTGCAGCTCGTCTGCACATTCGCTGGAGGTGTCCCATTGTTCCACAGCCTTTGCACACATAGTGTTTGAAGCGGCATTGATGGGCTCGATGATCACCTCTGCAGCGCCAACAAGATGTTAACTGCCTCGCATTAACGCTTGATGGTGGACTCTGGGTCATCTGAGGTCGTGCAGCTGCAGGCCTGTACATTCTGCCATTTGCATTCCTGCCTGAAAACGACGTTACTTTGTGTACAGTACTTGCCGATGCATCTTTATGCTGCAAAATTAGTTTGGTGTTATCGCTGGTGGACATAAATGCCTAGGCTATCGTTATGGCTTTGCTCAGGTTCAGTGTTTCAACAGTCACTAGTTTGCGAAGGACAACCTCATGGCCAATGCCAAGCACAAAAAAGTCTCTTTGCATTTGCTCCAGGAATCCATCGAATTCGCAATGTCCTGCAAGTCGTCTTAGTTCGTCGATGTAGCTCGCCACTTCCTGGCCTTCCGACCGTTGACACGTGTAGAACTGATACCTTGCCATCAGAACGCTCTCCTTCGGATTTAGGTGCTCCCGGACCAGTGTACACAGTTCTTCATACGATTTGGTTGTTGGTTTCACCGGAGCTAGAAGGTTCTTCATGAGGCCATAGGTTGTTGCCCCACAGACGGTGAGGAGGTTCGCCCTTCGTTTGGCATCGTTCTCATTCCCTTCCAGCTCACTGGCCACGAAGTATTGGTCGAGTCGCTCCACGAAGGCCTCTCAATCATCCCCTTCTGAGAATTTCTCCAGGATACCAACAGTTCTCTGCATTTTCACTTAGTTGTTCATCATCTTGTCACCAATTGTTATGCTCATAATAAAGTCATACAACTGAGTACTGTAAACATGAGTAAGTGTAACCTTAGCTTCTTTAATTAAACTCCAGGGTGTTGGTACCGCATGGTAGGCCTGCTTATATACAGTGCTCTCAAGGGATGCTGGGAGCCCTTGGGACTCCAACAGGTAGGCCCTCTGGTGGTGGTGTGATACAGGTTGCCAAAGGTTACATACATAACAATACCCACATCTTCCGCCTCCATACACAGATTATCCTCATGGTCTCTAATAGGCCTTACTCTTGCTTTAGTTATCCTCTTGCTCTTAATATATTTACAGAACATCTTTGGCTTTTCCTTGATGTTACTTGCCAAGAATTTTTCATGTACTCTCTTAACATTCCTAATATCCTTTTTAATTTCACCTCTGAACTTTCTATATTCCTCCAGAGATTCTACAGTATTTAGCCGTCGGTATATAACATAAGCTTCCATTTTTTTCTTTATCCTCCCCTGTAAGTCGCTAGACATCCAGGGGGCTCTAGAATTGTTATTCCCATCATTTTCCTTTAAGGGCACAAGTTTGGTCTGAGCCCTCCGATCTCCTCCTTGAATGCCTCCCTCTGTTCCGACACCGATTTACCTTCAAGTAACTGTTTCCAATACAAAGTTAGCTTTTCCCCAATTTGGGACTTTTATTCCAGGTCTATCCTTGTCCTTATCCATAACCAACTTGAATCTGACTGAATTATGGTCACTGACACCCAAGTGCTCCCACTGATACCCCTTCAACCTGCCCGGCTTCATTCCCCAAAACTAAATTCAGAACCGCCCCCTCTCGTGTTGGGCTTGTTATATACTGACTAAAAAAGTTCTCTTAAATGCATTTCAACAACTCCGCACCCTCTATACCCTTCACACTAAATTTGTCCCAATCAATATTTGAATAGTTAAAATCCCCTACTATTATTACCCTATGGTTTTTAGACTTCACAGCAATTTGCTGACATATTTGCTCCTCTATCTCCCTCCCACTGTTTGGGGGTCTATAATACACGCCCAGAAGTGTGATCGCCCCTTTTTTATTTTTCAATTTGACCCATATGGCCTCATTTGATGATCCCTCCAACATATCATCCCTCCTCACTGCTGTAATAGTTTCTTTAATCAGTGTCGCAATGCCAGCCACCCTTTTTACCCCCCTCTCTACCCCTCTCTCTATCTTGTCTAAAAATCCTGTAGCCAGGAATATTGATCAGCCAAACCTGCCCCTCTTTCAGCCATGTTTCTGTAATGGCTATAATGTCAGACTCCCAAGTGTCTACCTGTGCTCTTAGCTCATCCGCCTTATTCGCTATACTCCTTGCATTAAAGTATATACCATTCACCACAGGAAGACCTCCTTGATCACTACTTACTAAATCCTGTTTCCTCTGTCTTACAGATTCACTTTCTAAATTCTTGTTATCCAATTTCTGCTTTACTTCCTTCCCTTTTGAATTCGCTCTCAGGTTCCCATCCCACTGCCAAGCTAGTTTAAACTCTCCCCAACAGCACGAGCAAAACTCCCCGTGAGGATATTGGTCCCGGCGCTGTTGAGGTGCAACCCGTCCGGTTTGTACAGGTCCCATCTCCCCCAGAAGCGGTCCCAATGCCTCAGGAATTTAAAGCCCTCCCTCCTGCACCAACTCTCCAGCCACGTGTTTGTCCTCTCTATCCTTCTATTCTTGTACTCATTAGCACGTGGCACCGGGAGTAACCCGGAGATTACTACCTTTGAGGTCCTACCCTTTAATTTTTCTCCAAGCTCCCTAAGTTCTGCCTGCAGGACCTCATCCCTCTTTCTACTGATGTCATTGGTCCCGATATGGACCACGACCTCTGGCTGTTTACCCTCTCCCCCCAGAATGTCTTTGTGTCCTCTGTGACGTCTTTGAGCCTGGCACCAGGGAGGCACCATACCATCCTGGAGTCACGTCTACGGCCGCAGAAACAGCTCTCTGTTCCCCTGACTATTGAGGAGGTCTCAGGACCGAGATCGCTGGTGGGCGCAGCAGGAACTGGTAAGTGCGCATCTTTTTTCGCTATTGCAGTCGATCGCCAGCGGGAAGTAGCTGACCAGGATTTCTAAGCCAATGGAGTTCAGAAGAATGAGAGGCGAACTTATCGAAACATGTAAGATCATGAGGGGGCTCGACAAGGTGGATGCAGAGAGGATATTTCCATTCATAGGGGAAACTAAAACTAGGGGGCATAGTCTCAGAATAAGGGGCCACCCATTTAAAACGGAGATGAGGAGAAATTTCCTCTCTCAGAGGTGGTGACTCTTTGGAATTCTCTGCCCCAGAGAGCTGTGGAGGCTGGGTCATTGAATATATTTAAGGAGGAGATAGAGAGATTTTTGAATGATAAGAGAGTCGAGGGTTATGGGGAGTGGACAGGGAAATGGAGTTTAGGCCAAGATCAGATCTTATTGAATGGCAGAGCAGGCTTGAGGGGCCGAATGGCCTATTTCTGCTCCTGAGTCTTATATTCTTCTGTCCTTCCACAGGCTAGGGAGCCTGTTCCATACAGTGGCCACTCGCTCACTGAAATATTTCTTCTGCCCAGTGGGCAGCGCCAATGCTCCCTGTAAGCTGCGTGGCAGTGCTCCAGGTCTGCTTGCCAGCTTTTCAGTTGTATAACCACACATGTGCGCTATTGTGAATGGGCCGCACAGATCCTTATAGGGCCCTCATGGCCCGATAAAACATCCCAGGTGTTCACAGGTTTGTAGAGCTGTGGCATTGTGAGTGGCTTAGCCAGTCAGGTGATGTTGACAAGACTCAATAAAACCATCACAGGATGGACGTAATTGCATTGGAGAGGGTACAGAGGAGATTTATGAGGATTTTGCCGGGAGTGGAGAATCTAAGCTATAAAGAAAGATTGGATAGGCTGGGTTTGTTCTCCTAGGAACAGAGGAGGCTGAGAGGAGACCTCATTGAGGTGCATAAAATTATGAGGGGCCTGGATATGGTGGATAAAAAGGGCCTTTCTCCCTTTGCAGAGCGGTCAACAACCAGGGGGCATAGATTTAAAGTAATTGGTAGAGGATAGAAGGGGATTTGAGGGGAAATGTCTTCAACCAGAGGGTGGTGGGGGTCTGGAACTCACGGCCTGAAAGGGTGGTAGAGGCAGAAACCCTCACTACATTTAAAAAGTACTTGGATGTGCGCTTGAAGTGCTACGGACCGAGAGCTGGAAAGTGGGATTATGATGGGTAGATCTTGGCCGGCCGGACACGAAGGGCCGAATGGCCTCCTTCTGTGCTGTAAATTTCTCTGATTCTATGAAACCCCAGCCAGTTGGGTTCGGGGGATCCACGATGGGGCAGGTGGTTGTGAACCCGGTGGATGAACTGGTAATGTGTCGTGTGATTGTTAAACCTTTGCTAATAAACCAACTAGTTCTCCATAGCAACGTGTTGCTGTGAATTCTGAAGCAAAGAACCCATGAAGCAAATAGATTACAACAGGGAACATTGGGGCCCGGCATTGACACATGACGTTGGATAACTTGGGTTAGGTACCCATGAGGCAGCAAGACTCGAGGGTTAGCCTGGAGTCACCAGGAATCGATGATTAAGCTGCACGATCGAAAACCTTGGAGAGAACTAAAGGGGCATTAAAAATATATACATTATTGGGAGAGGATTTCTGTTAATTAGTTACAGAAGTATTGGAGATGGGAAAAGAAAGCTGCCCGACTGACGGTCAAGAATCGTCCAGTTGGGTAAGGAATTTTTTCGCTTTGGGATTGGTGTGGGAAGGTGTGCCGTGGCGGAAGATGGCCGTGTGGAGCCACCGTTAGCGGGAGAGTGCGGGGGGGCAGGGGGGGGTCATGTGATGCGACCTCCAGGGACACACAAACAGAATTGTCGACCACAGGAACGGTTGCTCAGTCCCTTCCCCCAGCGATCAATCTCCTCGCTTGTTCTGAGACACCAGGGGGAGACGATAAATCTGGTGCAACTCACATCCTCCTCAGTCGAGAGAAATGCTTGATTCACCAGAGGCAGCGATAGATTATCTGGAAAAGCATCTCCGAGAGTTAAAGAAAGCTCAAACCTATCGATTATTTTAAAGAGGAGGCCTCTATTTTTCTTGCTTTTAACTAGCTTGAATTTCGAAACTCAAGGAGATGCGACAATAATTTATTACGTCGAGCTTTTCTGAAAAATATTCCGCAGAGGCTCTTGTTAAACTAGAAACACAACACTTTCCCAATTGGATCAGACGGCCTGACATGCTCTGATTGAGTCTCTCGTGTCCGCCCACAATCATTTGCTCATTTCCAGTATTCAGCCGGGGTTCGAAGGATAGGGTGAATGGCACTCTGTGGTCAATTTACATGCAACGCACTTCCCTTTCATTCCCCACCCGGGCAACTGTCTAACAACCACAAGTCCATTGATCATTAACTCGATAGGAAATGTGTCCATCTCCTGCTGTTCTCATCCTCCCCGGATTGTAGCAATACTCTGGACCCAGGCTTAGATTCTCAACCCTCTCCTCTTCCTTTTCCACAGCAGCCTTTACACACAACTTTCTAACTTCCTTACTCTGCTGTAAGTCAGGATTGGAACTCCTGCCCTCCCCCCGCTCAGCAGGGCAAATCACTGATTATTGATTCAACTTGTCGGCTGGGGTCAATTGCCCTTCAGAAAAAGGCCCGTTAGCATCTCGAAGAGACCTTTCCGACTGGGGGCAGGCGGAGGGTGAAACCCGGAGGGAACGTGTCTAGTGTGGCAGTGATGGACATTATCCCGATACCCCCCCGATACTGATATAGCCCCCGCCCCAATACCACTCCGATATTGCCCCGATACCGCCCCGATACCACCCCGATACTGATATAGCCCCCGCCCCAATACCACTCTGATATTGCCCCGATACCGCCCCGATACTGATATAGCCCCCGCCCCAATATCACTCTGATATTGCCCCGATACTCCCATGATACCATCCCCATATATCCCCCGAATACTCCCCCCGATATATCCCCCCGATACCCCCCCAATACCACCCCCTGATATCCCACCGATATTCCCCCTCTGATATCCCCCCCGATATCCCCCCCGATACTCCCCGATATCCCCCCCCCGATATCACCCCGATACCCCGATGACCCCCCGATATCCCCCCTCCGATACCCCCCCCGATACGCTCCATGATATCCCCCCTCCGATACCCCCACCCGATACGCTCCATGATATCCCCCACCCGATATCCCCCCCGATACACTCCATGATATCCCCCCCGATATCCCCCCCCGATACCCCCCGATACCCCCCCAATATCCCTCCCCCGATACCCCCGCCGATATCCCACCAATATCCCCCCCGATACCCCCCCGATACGCTCCATGATATCCCCCCTCCGATACTCCCCCCCGATACACTCCATGATATCCCCCCCCGATATCCCCCCGATACCCCCCTGATATCCCCCCCAATACCCCCCCAATATCCCCCCCGATACGCTCCATGATATCCCCCCCGATATCCCCCCCGATACCCCCCCGATATCCCTCCCCCGATACGCTCCATGATATCCCCCCCGATATCCCCCCCCGATACCCCCCCGATATCCCTCCCCCGATACGCTCCATGATATCCCCCCCGATATCCCCCTGATACCCCCCCGATATCCCTCCCCCGATACGCTCCATGATATCCCCCCCGATACCCCCCTGATACCCCCCCCAATACCCCCCCGACATCCCCCCCCAATATCCCCCCGATACCCCCCCAACATCCCCCCCGATACCCCCCTGATATCCCCCCCGATACCCCCCTGATATCCCCCCCGATACCCCCCTGATACCCCCCCGATATTCCCCCCTCCCGATACCGCCCTCCCCCTGACCCCGCCTCTTTCCCTGCCTCGGCTCCCCTTCCACCCCTCCTTGACCTGGAAGTGCTAATTCCCACTTGGAGTCAGCCATTTGCAGTTGAGGTCACTGAATACACTGGGAAATTTCTCAGACCAATCGCAGCAGCTCTATTCACACCTCGACGCAAACCAGCCAATCAGCACCGGTCTATGAACAGAGGGGCATGGTCGGCTCGTGGTCAAGTTACCGCGCCAGTATTCCAGGGGCCTGGACTGATGATCCAGAGACACAAGTTCAAACCCCACCCCCGGGCAGCTGGGGAATTTAAATTCAGTGAATTAAATAAATCTGGAATAAAAAGCTAGTATCAGTAATGGTGACCGTGAGACAACCGGGTTGTGGTAAACACCTATCTGGTTCACTGATGTCCTTTAGGGAAGGAAATCTGCCGCCCTTACCCGGTCTGGCCGATAGGTGACTCCAGACCCACTCTTAACTGAAATGGCCGCCCTGTTGAACCAAAGACTGCTGTGATAAAGTCACTGTGGGAGCAGCGCTCCGAGAAGGTGGCAGTGGGGCTAGTGGGATGGGCAATCAATGCCAGCAACGTCCACATCCCATGAATTAATAAATGATTCGAGAACCTCGAGTCTCTCCAGGCACTGGGATGCTGTCTGGAACGAGGTAATACCTGATTGGAATTAGTCCCGAGGATAAATAGCGCCTTGAAAAATGGTTACATTCCGTTTCGAGCAGAGTCACAGCATAGTTTATCTTCAGATAATTTTGCACAGCTTGTTAATGGAAGAAGAAGGTGCCCTTTCCAAAGGGAATTGGATTTCCAAGTTCCGTTCCTCTTGCATTAAGATTTAAATTACAAACAGATCAGCAGAATTGTCACTGCGAGGAATGGTATGTTTATTAATGTGTTAATAAATTGAGAGGCTGTGTCGCTCTAACAATACTACAGAGTCCTTCGAGACTGTTCCATCAGCTTCCAGTTTACCTGCTCACCTGGCAGTTCTGTCATCTTCCTGTTTTTCTCTTTGTTCCCTCTAATTATTTTTAACTGTGTTTGTATTCAGCGATCATTTGTGCTTCTGCAGTTAGCGCTGGGCAATGGGACGTTCTCATTTCGAGGTTCAGCATCAACCGTCCTCAGCTCAGGGGCGACACAGCCAAGTGCAGGGGGGCCAGACACCTCCCTGTGGGCCAGACACCTCCCCCCGTGGGCCAGACACCTCCCCGTGGCCCAGACATCTCCCCATGGGCCAGACACCTCCCCCCGCGAGCCAGACACCTCCCCCCGTGGGCCAGACACCTCCCCATGGGCCAGACACCTCCCCCCGCGAGCCAGACACCTCCCCCCGTGGGCCAGACACCTCCCCGTGGCCCAGACATCTCCCCATGGGCCAGACACCTCCCCGTGGGCCACACACCTCCCCCCATGGCCCAGACACCTCCCCCCGTGGGCAAGACATCTCCCCATGGGCCAGACACCTCCCCCCATGGCCCAGACACCTCTCCGTGGGCCACACACCTCCCCCCATGGCCCAGACACCTCCCCGTGGGCCAGACATCTCCCCATGGGCCAGACACCTCCCCACGAGCCAGACACCTCCCCATGGGCCAGACACCTCCCCGCGAGCCAGACACCTCCCCATGGGCCAGACACCTCCCCCCATGGGCCAGACACCTCCCTCTGTGGACCAGACACCTCCCCGTGGGCCAGACACCTCCCCATGGGCCAGACACCTCCCCCCATGGGCCAGACACCTCCCTCTGTGGACCAGACACCTCCCCATGGGCCAGACACCTCCCCCCATGGGCCAGACACCTCCCCGTGGGCCAGACACCTCCCCCCATGGGCCAGACACCTCCCCGCGAGCCAGACACCTCCCCATGGGCCAGACACCTCCCCCCATGGGCCAGACACCTCCCCGTGGGCCAGACACCTCCCCGTGGGCCAGACACCTCCCCCCATGGGCCAGACACCTCCCCATGGGCCAGACACCTCCCCCCATGGGCCAGACACCTCCCCGTGGGCCAGACACCTCCCCCCATGGGCCAGACAGCTCCCCATGGGCCAGACACCTCCCCCCATGGGCCAGACACCTCCCCGCGAGCCAGACACCTCCCCATGGGCCAGACACCTCCCCCCATGGGCCAGACACCTCCCTCTGTGGACCAGACACCTCCCCGTGGACCAGGCACCTCCCCATGGGCCAGACACCTCCCTCTGTGGGCCAGACACCTCCCCGCGAGCCAGACACCTCCCCGTGGGCCAGACACCTCCCCCTGCGAGCCAGACACCTCCCTCTGTGGGCCAGACACCTCCCCGCGAGCCAGACACCTCCCCGTGGGCCAGACACCTCCCCGCGAGCCAGACACCTCCCCGTGGGCCAGACACCTCCCCGTGGGCCAGACACCTCCCCGTGGGCCAGACACCTCCCCATGGGCCAGACACCTCCCCGTGGGCCAGACACCTCCCCTTGGGCCAGACACCTCCCCATGGGCCAGACAACTCCCCATGGGCCAGACACCTCCCCATGGGCCAGACACCTCCCCATGGGCCAGACACATCCCCGTGGGCCAGACATCTCCCCGTGGGCCCAGACACCTCCCTCTGTGGACCAGACACCTCCCCCCATGGCCCAGACACCTCCCCATGGGCCAGACACCTCCCCATGGCCCAGACACTTCCCCCCGTGGCCCAGACACCTCCCCGTGGCCCAGACACCTCCCCGTGGGCCAGACACCTCCCCATGGCCCAGACACCTCCCCGTGGCCCAGACACCTCCCCGTGGGCCAGACACCTCCCCATGGCCCAGACACTTCCCCCCGTGGCCCAGACACCTCCCTGTGTCCCAGACACTTCCCCCCGTGGCCCAGACACCTCCCCATGGGCCAGACACCTCCCCATGGCCCAGACACCTCCCTGTGGGCCAGACACCTCCCCATGGCCCAGACACCTTCCCGCGAGCCAGACACCTCCCCGTGGGCCAGACACCTCCCTGTGGGTCAGACACCTCCCCCAGTGGGCCAGACACCTCCCTGTGGGTCAGACACCTCCCCCAGTGGGCCAGACACCTCCCTCCATCCCCTGATTCCTGAAGGGGCTCCTATCGCGCAAAGCTCTACACTGGGACCATTCAATCCTGGAATTATCTGACGGCGCCAACGTAACTGGGACAGACATGAGTGCAGTGGGCCAAATGGCCTCCTTCTGTGCGGAAACCTTTAATCCTAATTTCTTGCCCAGCAGGCACTCAGCTCCCCAGTGCCCTGCCCTCCTGTTGCCCTTGTCCCAGGGCATGACGCCAAGCTGTCAGTGCAGCGCCCCAGCTTACCTCAGCTCACTGGCCCCTGAGCGGGCCATTGTCCCGTTCCGTGAGGCTCAGTTCCATGCCGGAGAAAGCATTTCCCAAACGAGCCACTGAGGCAGCTTATACAAAGTTATATTTAAATCAATACTGAAACTGTGAAAGAAAGGCGCAGCGTATACACCAGATATTACGGTACCTCTGCCACACACCTACAATTATATTACACCCGCGGTCATTTTACCTTAACCCACCAAGCGGGGAAGCCATGCGATTGGATCGGGGTTACACCCCGCCCGATTTTACTGTCCTTTGGATTGGATTGGGTTAAAATTGCTCTCACCTCCACCCCCGACCTCGGAGCCCAGATATTGTGTTTGGCCGGAGTAGGGGCTCTCAAGCGTTTATAAATGTTGCTAGAGGTCACCCACTTACCACAAGAGGAAATCTCCCATCCACTGTGTGTCGCAATGTGTGAGGCTGAGTACAAACTCCGACAAATAGTCACCCTCTCCCAGCGCACACACTCTCCCATTAACTTTATTTATTCGTTCCCGGGATGTGGGTGTCACTGGCAAGGCCGGCATTTATTGCCCGTCCCTAATTGCCCCTTGAGAAGGTGGAGGTGAGCCGCCTTATACAAACCGAGTGTCTCGCTGGACCTCGCTGGGCCATGTCAGAGGGCAGTGAAGAGCCAACCACATCGCTGTGGGTCTGGAGTCACGTGGAGGCCAGACCGGGTAAGGGCGACAGATTTCCTTCCCTGAAGCGCAGTCGTGAACCAGATGGGTTTTTACGAGTGTCCGGTAGTTTCATAGGGCCCAAGTTTGCCCCCAGGGTTAGAACGGCTCACCACCAGGCCCGATCCCAGCCCTTGGTGCAGCACAGCAGAACGCGTGGGGGCGGGTGGGGGGCGGAGCCAGGTCCCAGCGCTGAAAACAGTGGCGTGACCTCTCCACATGCGCGCTAGAGTGTGCACGCATGTGCAGTAGCTCCTCGCCCCCAGATTCTGTGTGCGTGTGCTTCAGGCTGTGCGGGAGGGGCCCGAAGCACGCTGCCCCCTAGCCCTGGCCGAATGGGCTCCCCCGATGCCGCGTTCATGTGAGTGGGCCCCCAACAGCCCTACCAGCATTATTTCAGTGGCTGTGCCTATGTGTGGGCCCACGCTTTGATTGACAGTATCGTGAATATTTTATGACAAAATTGGGATCATTACAGCGTAACTTGCCGATGGCATTAATGTCAACCAGCAAGTCAAAGGCAGGAGATGCTCGGCAACAGGGTTAATGTGTGTGTGGGGGGCACGTGAAGCATTCAGAGAGCGGGTACGGCTTCATGCAGCGTGTGAAAGCGAAGGAACAGGCCAAGAGGGGGCGAGGCAGCTGGGGACCTGGCTCGCGCTGAATTACCGAGCTGGCCGAGGCCACAAAAGCAAACTTTGAACAAACCAAGGTTGGTTCGTGGCGTTATGTTGTTGATCAAATCGAACACATTTCGTGCGTGTGTGTCTCTCTCGATCTCAAAAAATCCCCTCCCCCCTCTCCTCCCCCCTCCCGTTAAGATGCAGCGTTCACCACCCACCCCCCCAGCCCTCGCCCCTCCCAGCGCCCCCCCAGTGCCCCCCCCAGCGCCCCACCCAGCGCCCCCCTCAGCTCCCCCCAGCACCCCCCCAGCGCCCACCCAGCGCCCCCCCAGCGCTCCCCCAGCGCCCCCTCCCAGCACCCCCCCAGCGCCCCCCCAGCGCCCCTCCCAGCGCCCCCCCAGCGCCCCCCCAGTGCCCCTCCCAGCGCCCCCCCCAGCGCCCCCCCAGTGCCTCCCCAACGCCCCCCCAGCGCCCCCCCAACGCCCCCAGCACCCCCCCAGGGCCCCTCCCAGCTCCCCCCAGCCCCCCCAGCGCCCCCCCCAGCCCCCCCAGCGCCCCCCCAGCGCCCCCGCCCAGCACCCCCCCAGCACCCCCCCCAGCGCCCCCCCCAGCGCCCCCTCCCAGCACCCCCCCAGCGCCCCCCCAGCGCCCCTCCCAGCGCCCCTCCCAGCTCCCCCCCAGCGCCCCCCCCAGTGCACCCCCAACGCCCCCCCAGCACCCCCCCAGCGCCCCCCCCAGCGCCCCCTCCCAGCTCCCCCCCAGCGCCCACCCCAGCGCCCCCCCAACGTCCCCCCAACGCCCCCCAGCACCCCCCCAGCGCCCCCCGAGCGCACCCCCCCAGCGCCCCCCCAATGCCCCCCAACGCCACCCCAGCGCCGCCCCCATCACACTCCCAGAGCCCCCCCCAGCGCCCATCCCCAGCGCCCCCCCAGCTCCCCCTCAGTGCCCCCCCAGCGCCCCCCCCAGCGCCCCCCCAGCACCCCCCCAGCGCCCCCCCAGCGCCCCCCCAGCACCCCCTCAGCGCCCCCCCTGCGCCCCCCAGCGCCCCCCCAAGCGCCCCCCCAGTGCCCCCCCAACGCCCCCCCCCCCAGCGCCCCCCCCAGTGCCCCCCCACAGCCTGACGCATTGAGCCTTCCCCCTCCCTCCACCCCCCCGTTCCGATGCTGAGTTCTCCCTCCCCTATCCCAGGCCGGAGGGACTCCCACACAGCCAGCTGCTGCCGGAGGTAGGATTTAGTTGAAGGTGGGATTCACTTCAGTTCTTTATTTGTTCATTTATTTATTTACTTCAGCTCTTTATTTTTTATTGAATGCTTATTACTTTTTTGTGCTTTGTTTGGTGCTTGGTGGTGCTTTAAATGCTGTTCCTTGCGCCGATTCCTGAACTCGAGGTAAGGTTTTTCTGTGCAGACAGAATTGGCAACACACGCTGGCCTAAGTTAGTTTTTGGAGCAACTATTTGCTGGCCAAACTCGCTTAACTGGCCAAAACAGGTGTAAGTGGCTGGGAACGTCCCCTTCTGAAAAAAAAACAAAACTAAAAAAAATCTAACTAACTTACTTACACTGGCGCAAATTAAATGGCCAGAATTGAAAGCAAAAAGATACTGCAGAAAAATCCAGTTGCTCCAAAAAAAAACAGAACAACTCCCGGGGAAATTTGGGTCCATGGTCATCATTACTGATACTAACTTTCTATTCCAGTTTTATTTAATTAACAGAGTTTAAATTCCCCAGCTGCCCAGGGTAGAACTTGACCTTACATCTCCCAATGATCAAGTCTCCAGATTACAGGAACAATGACAGAACCACTAAGCTGCCATTCCTCTTAAACTGGGCCATGATTCCAGCAGAGAGACAGCTACTTAGCAACACCACGCTTCCCATATGCTTCCTGCAAACTTCATCGGCTGGAGGTCACGACACAACTCGATGAAGGACAGTTAATTTGCAGCTTTGACTGGGCGTCAGGAAACATACTGTGCATGAGTGCAGTCGCCGGTGAGATGAAATGATCACACTATTAGCAGGATTCACAATTTACAGCGGCTGCAAGCAAGGGGAGGTTCAGTTGAGCGATTTGAAACATTCGCTCCTGAACTCAGTCACGCCTGGCATTCCGGCAGCACAGGAGAAATCTCGCCGGGGGGGTGGGGAGGAGTTTGTGGCTGAGTGAAAGCACTAAGTGTACAGGCCGGGTGCCCCCCTGGGGTGGGGAGGGGATGGTATATCAAGACATGTGGCTCAAGTGGTGTCCAGTTGGTGACTGCGGTAAGCAGGGAAGGTTCGGGGAGGTGAAGAGTTTGAATCGCTGGTGAAATGAGTTGGAGTGGACAAGCATTCAGAGTGGAAGAGAACGATATATTTAAGAACATAAGAAATAGGAGCAGGAGTCGGCCATTCGGCCCCTCGAGCCTGCTCCGCCATTCAATAAGATCATGGCTGATCTTTGACCTCAACACTTTCCCGCCCGATCCCTATATCCCTTGATTCGCCCTCGATTTCAAAAATCAATTGATCTCTGTCTTGAATATTCTCAACAACTCATCATCCACAGCCCTCTGGGGCAGAGAATTCCAAAGATTCACCAGCCTCTGAGTGAAGAAGTTTCTCCGCATCTCAGTCCTAAATGGCCGACCCCTTATCCTGAGACTGTGACCCCCGGTTCTAGACTCCCCAGCCCGGGGGAAACACCCTCCCTACATCTACCCTGTATGTTTCAATGAGATCATCTCTCATTCTTCTAAATTCCAGCCAGTATGGGCCCACTCTACACAATCTCTCACTGTTGGGACTAAGGAGGATGAGAGTGGAGGGTTCAGGGTGGGTGATAATCATTGTGATATGGATAATATCGAGAGACAAAGGGGGCCTGAGAAACGGGCAGTCAGCAATGGGAACTCGTGGTGTGGCCAGGGGGCCCTAGACCCAGCAATACCCGAGAACCACCTGGGCTTATCAATGGGCACACAGCCCGCCTACCTGAATATGCAGATCAGGCTCCTGCACCAGGGCAGGGTAGCTTTCAGGTCCAGAAGGGTTGGGCGTGGGTTGGGCAGAGTAGTCACAGATGCAATGACGGAAACGCCAATAAGCGCACAGCAAGGTCCCACAAACAGCAATCAGACAAATGGCCAGTTAATGGTTTTGGGAAAATTTAAAACAGAACCTACTGACTTGATTTGTTGAGGAATTCTGATGGGGAAACAGAATCTTTTTTTGTTATTTACTTAGGCTAATGTTAAGCTACGCTGCAGTTGGAATAATTCATTTTCCGATGCATTCAGTTGTAATCGATATTAGCGTTCCATCTCTCAAACACCGACATGTCTCAGGGGTGTAAAGCATGACATTCAGAACATAATGCTTGCTGTATAATTAAATATACATGTACATAACAACAAAAAGCGGGCCGCATTAGTGCAATGAATTAATTTTGCATTAGATCCTGAATCTGTGCTGATCTGGTGAGTCTCTGTCCCAGAGCTGTTTCATTCCCATGGTTGTACAATGGAAGTTTGATGGACAAGTGACCATACATAGCTCTTGGGAGCAGTGCACGTTTGTCTGGTCTTTGAAATGCCAACCGGCAGGGCCAAAGTGGACTATCAATCCTCATGACACGGTTCGCCGCGTCTGATTGGGTGAATGCTGTTCTGCAGACTTCAGAGTCTCTTAACTGGATGTGTTTGTTGAACTAGAGTTTAACTCTTGACAGGCAGGTCCAAGTGTGTGGGGTTCTTCCAGCAGTGCGGAGTGCAAGGGCAGAGTTCCAGCCCCCATGTGCCCATGGTGCCTCCATGCCCCCAGCACGGAGGAAGTGGAGAAACGTGCTGGGGCTGCGTTATCGAGATTCAGGTCCGCTCCAACCTCATTCTCCACGGACCGATTTCTGTAACCTCAAACCCTCCTGGGAGGGGCAATAGGGCAGAGCAAAAGAACCCATGACCAGTCCAGGAACCTTCTGGGAAACTCCTCGCAGACTCCCGAAGGAAGTCAAACAAGAGCCAGCAGGAGGCCCTGCCAACCCACAAACTCCTGTGGCCCAGTCCTACTGCGTCTGCACCAGGTTACAAAAGCATCGGGAATTAGCTTCGTGGAGACTTAAAGCGCCCGGTCATCATAAGCAGTCCCTCGGAGTCGAGGAAGACTTGCTTCCACTCTAAAAGTGAGTTCTCAGGTGACTGAAGACTCCAATGGGGGAATTACAGACCCTGTCACAGGTGGGACAGACAGTGGTTGAGGGAAGGGGTGGGTGGGACTGGTTTGCTGCATGCTCCTTCCGCTGCCTGCGCTTGGTTTCTGCATGCTCTCGGCGACGAGACTCGAGGTGCTCAGCGCCCTCCCGGATGCACTTCCTCCACTCAGGGCGGTCTTTGGCCAGGGACCCCCAGGTTCCAATGGGATCAGTAGAAAGTCAGTAATGGCCCGGTAATGGGACATCACGTGTTGTAAGGCTGGAGATGTTCACATGACCAAAGTATTTGATGGTCTACTTCTCGCCAGTCTGATGCAACGATGGTTGTGGAGGAAGAGTTGGTTGAAAAGTAAGGACCAGACTGATATCTCATTTTGGCACCAACAAAATTAGCTTGGCAAAATTTAAAACTAACGCATTGCCGAATCCAAACAGATTTCCACACTGGGCAATTCATGCATCCACCGGGGAGTGGAGAGTGCAGATAGATAATTGCCTTTAATTTCTTAAAGTTTTACAAAAAGAAATAAACAGTAAGTGGCAGTGGGTTGGGGCGATCCCAGGGGGAGGAGGCAGTGGGTTATTACTTTGTTGCTGCTCCAGCTCTGTGTTACGGAATTTTGATTGGCCTGTTCGTGGAGTTTCTGTGGTTGTTGCACTTTCCAAGCCGAACAGCGTCTGTGTTATTAAATGATATGGTCCCATCTGCTGGGAGAGCAAGGGGACTGTTTGTGAAGGAGATCAGATGCTGACATTAGCGTGGATTATTTATTCTGTGTTTAGTGAGGATGTGAGTCAGCTAGAAACAGTAGAAAAAGAGGGGGCTTCGTGCAGACTTAATCGGAGTGCAGCGGCAGGTCAGAGTGCAAAGGTAAGAGTTTGGTAAGTGGGAGAGTTCGGGCAAGTGGGAACGGGAGGTGTTGCTTTGTCTTGTTTTCCCCACCAGTGCTGACTCCCCGACCTTGGAGGAAAAGAAAATGTAGTGTGACGTCACAGCCAAGAAGGTAAGTGATTGGCTGGTTGATTGGTGAGTAGTTTTTCTTTTTTCCTTGTCTTGTCAGTAAGAAACCTTTGGCATTATTGCCACATTAGGTTATTTTAAGGGTTAAGTCACTTCCAGTGTCCCTGATGACTATGTGTGCAGGAAGTGTATCCAGCTGCAGCTCCTGACAGACCGCATTGTGACACTGGAGCTGCGGATGAATTCACTCTGGAGCACGCGCGATGCTGAGGATGTCGTGGATAGCATGTTTAGTGAGTTGGTCACACTGCGGGTAAAGGTTACAAAGGCAGATAGGGAACGGGTGACCACCAGGCAGAGCAGAAATAGGAAGGTAGTGCAGGACTCCCCTACAGTCATCTCCCTCCAAAACAGATACACCGCTTTGGATATTGTTGGGGGAGATGGCTCACCAGGGGGAGGCAGCAGCAGCCAAGTTCATGGCACAGTGGGAGGCTCTGCTGCACAGGAGGGCAGGAACAAGAGTGGGAGAGCTATAGTGGTGCGGGATTCTATTGTAATGGGAATAGATAGGCGTTTCTGCGGTCGCAACCGAGACTCGAGAATGGTATGTTGCCTCCCTGGAGCAAGGGTCAAGGATGTCTCAGAGCAGCTGCAGGGCATTCTGGAGCGGAAGGGTGAACAGCCAGTTGTCGTGGTGCATATAGGTACCAACAATATAGGTAAAAAGAGGGATGAGGTCCTACAAGCTGAATTTAGGGAGCTAGGAGTTAAATTAAAAAGTAGGACCTCAAAAATAGTAATCTCAGGATTGAAACATAGAAACATAGAAAATAGGTGCAGGAGCAGGCCATTCGGCCCTTCGAGCCTGCACCGCCATTCAATGAGTTCATGGCTGAACATGCAACCTCAGTACCCCATTCCTGATTTCTTGCCATACACCTTGATCCCCCGAGTAGTAAGGACTATATCTAACTCCTTTTTGAATATATTTAGTGAATTGGCCTCAACAACTTTCTGTGGTAGAGAATTCCACAGGTTCACCACTCTCTGGGTGAAGAGGTTTCTCCTCATCTTAGTCCTAAATGGCTTACCCCTTATCCTTAGACTGTGACCCCTGATTCTGGACTTCCCCAACATTGGGAACATTCTTCCTGCATCTAACCTGTCTAAACCCGTCAGAATTTTAAACGTTTCTATGAGATCCCCTCTCATTCTTCTGAACTCTAGTGAATACAAGCACAGTTGATCCAGTCTTTCTTGATATGTCAGTCCCGCCATCCCGGGACTCAGTCTGGTGAACCTTCGCTGCACTCCCTCAATAGCAAGAATGTCCTTCCTCAAATTAGGAGACCAAAACTGTACACAATACTCCAGGTGTGGCCTCACCAAGGCCCTGTACAATTGTAGCAATACCTCCCTGCCCCTGTACTCAAATCTCCTCGTTATGAAGGCCAACATGCCATTTGCTTTCTTAACCGCCGGCTGTACCTGCATGCCAACCTTCAATGACTGATGTACCATGACACCCAGGTCTCTTTGCACCTCCCCTTTTCCTAATCTGTCACCATTCAGATAATAGTCTGTCTCTCTGTTTTTACCACCAAAGTGGATAACCTCACATTTATCCACATTATACTTCATCTGCCGTGCATTTGCCCAGTCACCTAACCTATCCAAGTCGCTCTGCAGCCTCATAGCATCCTCCTCGCAGCTCACACTGCCACCCAACTTAGTGTCATCTGCTAATGTACAATGTAAACAGCTGGGGCCCCAGCACAGAACCTTGCGGTACCCCACTAGTCACTGCCTGCCATTCTGAAAAGTACCCATTTACTCCTATTCTTTGCTTCCTGTCTGACAACCAGTTCTCAATCCACGTCAGCACACTACCCCCAATCCCATGTGCTTTAACTTTGCACATTAATCTCTTGTGTGGGACCTTGTCGAAAGCCTTCTGAAAGTCCAAATATACCACATCAACTGGTTCTCCCTTGTCCACTCTACTGGAAACATCCTCAAAAAATTCCAGAAGATTTGTCAAGCATGATTTCTCTTTCACAAATCCATGCTGACTTGGACCTATCATGTCACCTCTTTCAAAATGCGCTGCTGTGACATCCTTAATAATTGATTCCATTATTTTACCCACTACCGATGTCAGGCTGACCGGTCCATAATTCCTTGTTTTCTCTCTCCCTCCTTTTTTAAAAAGTGGGGTTACATTGGCTACCCTCCACTCCATAGGAACTGATCCAGAGTCTATGGAATGTTGGAAAATGACTGTCAATGCATCCGCTATTTCCAAGGCCACCTCCTTAAGTACTCTGGGATGCAGTCCATCAGGCCCTGGGGATTTATCGGCCTTCAATCCCATCAATTTCCCCAACACATTTCCCGACTAATAAGGATTTTCCTCAGTTCCTCCTTCTTACTAGACCCTCTGACCCCTTTTATATCCGGAAGGTTGTTTGTGTCCTCCTTAGTGAATACCGAACCAAAGTACTTGTTCAATTGGTCTGCCATTTTTTTGTTCCCCATTATGACTTCCCCTGATTCTGACTGCAGGGGACCTACGTTTGTCTTTACTAACCTTTTTCTCTTTACATATCTATAGAAACTTTTGCAGTCCGTCTTAATGTTACCTGCAATCTTCCTCTCGTACTCTATATTCCCTGCCCTAATCAAACCCTTTGTCCTCCTCTGCTGAGTTCTAAATTTCTCCCAGTCCCCAGGTTCACTGCTATTTCTGGCCAATTTGTATGCCACTTCCTTGGCTTTAATACTATCCCTGATTTCCCTTGATAGCCACGGTTGAGCCACCTTCCCTTTTTTATTTTTACGCCAGACAGGGATGTACAATTATTGTAGTTCATCCATGTGGTCTCTAAATGTCTGCCATTGCCCATCCACAGTCAACCCCTTAAGTATCATTCGCCAATCTATCCTAGCCAATTCACGCCTCATACCTTCAGAGTTACCCTTCTTTAAGTTCTGGACCATGGTCTCTGAATTAGCTGTTTCATTCTCCATCCTAATGTAGAATTCCACCATATTATGGTCACTCTGCCCCAAGGGGCCTCGCACAACGAGATTACTAATTAATCCTCTCTCATTACACAGCACCCAATCTAAGATGGCCTCCCCCCTAGTTGGTTCTTCGACATATTGGTCTAGAAAACCATCCATTATGCACTCCAGGAAATCCTCCTCCACCGTATTGCTTCCAGTTTGGTTAGCCCAATCTATATGCGTATTAAAGTCACCCATGATAACTGCTGCACCTTTATTGCATACATCCCTAATTTCCTGTTTGATGTCTCCCCAACATCACTACTACTGTTTGGAGGTCTGTACACAACTTCCACTAATGTTTTTTGCCCTTTGGTGTTCTGCAGCTCTACCCATATAGATTCCACATCATCCAAGCTAATGTCCTTCCTAACTATTGCATTAATCTCCTCTTTAACCAGCAATGCTACCCCACCTCCTTTTCCTTTTATTCTATCCTTCCTGAATGTTGAATACCCCTGGATGTTGAGTTCCCAGCCCTGATCATCCTGGAGCCACGCCTCCGTAATCCCAATCTTATCATTGCTACTCGTGACACGTGCTAGTCAGAGTAGGAATAGCAGGATAGCTCAGATGAATACGTGGCTTGAGCAGTGGTGCAGAAGGGAGGGATTCAAATTCCTGGGACATTGGAACCGGTTCTGGGGGAGGTGGGACCAGTACAAACCGGACGGTCTGCACCTGGGCAGGATCGGAACCAATGTCCTAGGGGGAGTGTTTGCTCGTGCTGTTGGGGAGGGGTTAAACTAATATGGCAGGGGGATGGGAACCTCTGCAGGGAGATAAAGGGAAGTAGAATGGGGGCAGAAGCAAAAGATAAAAAGGAGAATAGTAAAAGTGGTGGGCAGAGAAACCCAAGGCAAAAATCAAAAAGGGCCACATTACAGCAAAATTCTAAAGAGTGCTAAAAAGACAAGCCTGAAGGCTCTGTGCCTCAATGGGAGGAGTATTCATAATAAGGTGGATGAATTAACTGCGCAGGCAGCTGTTAACGATTATGATATAATTGGGATTACGGAGGCATGGCTCCAGGGTGCCCAAGGCTGGGAACTCAACATCCAGGGGTATTCAACATTCAGGAAGGATAGACAGAAATGAAAAGGAGGCGGGGTGGCGTTGCTGGTTAAAGAGGAGATTAACACAATAGTAAGGAAGGACATTAGCCTGCATGATGTGGGATCTGTGAGTAGAACTGCGGAATACCAAAGGGCAGAAAAAATTAGTAGGAGTTGTGTACAGACCACCAAACAGTAGTAGTGAGGTTGGGGATGGCATCAAACAGGTGCGACTTTAATCTACATATAGATTGGGCTAACCAATGCGGTGGAGGAGGATTTCCTGGAGTGTATTAGGGATGGCTTTCTGGACCAATATGTCGAGGAACCAACTAGAGAGCTGGCCATCCTAGACTGGGTGTTGTGTAATGAGAGAGGACTAATTAGCAATCTTGTGCGAGACCCCCTGGGGAAGAGTGACCATAATATGGTAGAGTTCTTTATTAAGATGGAAAGTGACACAGCTAATTCAGAGACTAAGGTCCTGAACTTAAGGAAAGGTAACTTCGATGGTATGAGTTGCGAATTGGCTAGGATAGACTGGCGAATAATACTTAAAGGGTTGACAGTCGATAGGCAATGGCAAACATTTATAGATTAGATGGATGAACTTGAACAATTGTACATCCCTGTCTGGAGTAAAAATAAAACGGGGAAGGTAACTCAATCGTGGCTAACAAGGGAAATTAGGGATAGTGTTAAATCCAAGGGAAAGGCATATAAATTGACCAGAAAAAGCAACAAACCCTCCCTCTATCAATCCCTCCCTCCATCAATCCCTCCCTCCATCAATCTCTCTCCCTTCATCAATCCCATCTCCATTAATCCCACCTCCATCAATCCCTCCCTCCATCAATCCCTCCCTCCATCAATCCCTCCCTCCATCAATCTCTCTCCCTCCATCAATCCCATCTCCATTAATCCCACCTCCATCAATCTCTCCCTCCATCAATCCCTCCCTCCATCAATCCCACCTCCCACCTCCCTCCATCCATCCCTCCCTCCACCAATTCCATCCCACTCTCAGACAATGGGATGGGAAGGACAGAGTGCAGCACACTACGGGAAATGTAATCCCTAACTTTCTGAATGAGCTCTATGGAATGACCTTGGGGGAGTGTGGGACATTTAAAGCCATGCTGATTTGCTCAGTGAAAGAGGGGCAGACACTGAGAGGCCAAAATTTGGTAACGCCCGCATTGAGGCGGTGAGGGTGCTGGTGTAGGGGCTACCTTTAATGCCGGGTGGTGTCTACCACCTCCGAGTACGATATTCAGTTGTTTCGCCCCCAGAGGAGACTGGCGCACTGAGGGAAAGGTTCCACACTCCGCATCCAGCGCTAACGGACGATAACGCTGGAGGCTGACTCAGCGTTTTGTTAGGATGCCGGCAGCCTAACACCCGGTGAAGGAAACCTCAATGGCCTACGCCCACACGTCCCCACTGCTGCCACAAATATATCGAGGGTAAAAGAATGAAATGTCACCACTTACCTTGCCCTCCGGACGACAACGCCCCGGGATCGCCAATGTACCGACTGCTTTCCCTGTCGGAAGATGTGCCGGGCGCTACGGCAGGCCAAAGCAGCCAATTTCCTGAACGCACCGTTCTGGGGGCGTGGCACACACGGTGACGTCACCGGGTGGGCAGGGCTAGGGAGCGCCGCTAAACCGCCACGGCAGGTGCTGACAGCGCGGTGCTCGGGCGGGAGGTGTTTAGCGCCCTGCTAACGGTGGCATTAACCACTGAATTTCACCCCGAGTCTGTAATACTGACGGTCCACATACAATGCAGATACTGGCCAGGAAACATATTAGGCAGGTTAAAGGGCGGGAACACAAATGCCCAACATCAACTAGAACGGGAATTGTGTAACCAGCTATTCCAAATTTTTAGTATCAACATGTACCACTTGAAGAAAACCGACATCAGTGGGGTAGGACGGTAATATTCATCACTCCCCCTCTCCACATCACGGACTCATCTCTCACCGAGAATCATTGAATTTTACAGCACAGCAGGAGGCCATTCAACCCATCACACCTCTGCCTGCTCTACACTTAGCCCCAACACCCGCTCTACACTTAGGCCCAACACCCGCTCTCCACTTAGGCCCAACACCCACTCTCCACTTAGGCCCAATGCCCACTCTCCACTTAGCCCCAACACCCGCTCTCCACTTAGGCCCAACACCCGCTCTACACTGAGCCCCAACACCCGCTCTACACTTAGGCCCAACACCCGCTCTCCACTTAGGCCCAACACCCGCTCTACACTGAGCCCCAACACCCGCTCTACACTTAGGCCCAACACCCGCTCTCCACTTAGGCCCAACACCCGCTCTACACTGAGCCCCAACACCCGCTCTACACTTAGCCCCAACACCCGCTCTCCACTTAGGCCCAACACCCGCTCTACACTGAGCCCCAACACCCGCTCTACACTTAGCCCCAACACCCGCTCTACACTTAGGCCCAACACCCGCTCTACACCTAGGCCCAACACCCGCTCGACACTTAGCCCCAACACCCGCTCTACACTGAGCCCCAACACCCGCTCTCCACTTAGCCCCAACACCCGCTCTCCACTTAGGCCCAATGCCCACTCTCCACTTAGCCCCAACACCCGCTCTACACTTAGCCCCAACACCCGCTCTACACTTAGGCCCAATGCCCACTCTCCACTTAGCCCCAACACCCGCTCTACACTTAGCCCCAACACCCGCTCTACACTTAGCCCCAACACCCGCTCTCCACTTAGGCCCAATGCCCACTCTCCACTTAGCCCCAACACCCGCTCTACACTTAGGCCCAACACCCGCTCTACACTGAGCCCCAACACCCGCTCTACACTTAGGCCCAACACCCGCTCTACACTTAGGCCCAACACCCGCTCTACACTGAGCCCCAACACCCGCTCTACACTTAGCCCCAACACCCGCTCTCCACTTAGGCCCAATGCCCACTCTCCACTTAGCCCCAACACCCGCTCTCCACTTAGCCCCAACACCCGCTCTCCACTAAGGCCCAACACCCGCTCTACACTTAGCCCCAACACCCGCTCTACACTTAGCCCCAACACCCGCTCTCCACTTAGGCCCAACACCCGCTCTACACTTAGGCCCAACACCCGCTCTCCACTAAGGCCCAACACCCGCTCTACACTAAGGCCCAACACCCGCTCTCCACTTAGGCCCAACACCCGCTCTCCACTTAGGCCCAACACCCGCTCTCCACTTAGCCCCAACACCCGCTCTACACTTAGGCCCAACACCCGCTCTACACTTAGGCCCAACACCCGCTCTACACTTAGGCCCAACACCCGCTCTCCACTTAGGCCCAACACCCGCTCTACACTTAGGCCCAACACCCGCTCTACACTTAGGCCCAACACCCGCTCTCCACTTAGGCCCAACACCCGCTCTCCACTAAGGCCCAACACCCGCTCTACACTTAGGCCCAACACCCGCTCGACACTTAGGCCCAACATCCGCTCTCCACTAACGCCCAACACCCGCTCTACACTTAGGCCCAACACCCGCTCTACACTTAGGCCCAACACCCGCTCTACACTTAGCCCCAACACCCGCTCTACACTTAGGCCCAACACCCGCTCTACACTTAGCCCCAACACCCGCTCTACACTTAGGCCCAACACCCGCTCTACACTTAGGCCCAACACCCGCTCTCCACTTAGGCCCAACACCCGCTCTCCATTAAGGCCCAACACCCGCTCTACACTTAGGCCCAACACCCGCTCTACACTTAGGCCCAACACCCGCTCTCCACTAAGGCCCAACACCCGCTCTCCACTAAGGCCCAACACCCGCTCTCCACTAAGGCCCAACACCCGCTCTCCACTTAGCCCCAACACCCGCTCTCCACTTAGGCCCAACACCCGCTCTCCACTAAGGCCCAACACCCGCTCTCCACTAAGGCCCAACACCCGCTCTCCACTAAGGCCCAACACCCGCTCTCCACTTAGGCCCAACACCCGCTTTCCACTAAGGCCCAACACCCGCTCTCCACTAAGGCCCAACACCCGCTCTCCACTAAGGCCCAACACCCGCTCTCCACTAAGGCCCAACACCCGCTCTCCACTAAGGCCCAACACCCGCTCTCCACTTAGGCCCAACACCCGCTCTCCACTAAGGCCCAACACCCGCTCTCCACTAAGGCCCAACACCCGCTCTACACTTAGGCCCAACACCCGCTCTACACTTAGGCCCAACACCCACTCTCCACTAAGGCCCAACACCCGCTCTACACTTAGCCCCAACACCCGCTCTCCACTAAGGCCCAACACCCGCTCTCCACTAAGGCCCAACACCCGCTCTCCACTAAGGCCCAACACCCGCTCTCCACTAAGGCCCAACACCCGCTCTCCACTAAGGCCCAACACCCGCTCTCCACTAAGGCCCAAAACCCGCTCTACACTTAGGCCCAACACCCGCTCTACACTTAGGCCCAACACCCGCTCTCCACTAAGGCCCAACACCCGCTCTCCACTTAGCCCCAACACCCGCTCTCCACTTAGGCCCAATGCCCGCTCTACACTTAGGCCCAATGCCCGCTCTACACTTAGGCCCAACACCCGCTCTACACTTAGCCCCAACACCCGCTCTCCACTTAGGCCCCAACACCCGCTCTACACTTAGGCCCCAACACCCGCTCTACACTTAGGCCCAATGCCCGCTCTACACTTAGGCCCAATGCCCGCTCTACACTTAGCCCCAACACCCGCTCTCCACTTAGGCCCCAACACCCGCTCTACACTTAGGCCCAATGCCCGCTCTACACTTAGGCCCAATGCCCGCTCTACACTTAGGCCCAATGCCCGCTCTACACTTAGGCCCAACACCCGCTCTACACTTAGGCCCAATGCCCGCTCTACACTTAGGCCCAATGCCCGCTCTACACTTAGGCCCAACACCCGCTCTACACTTAGCCCCAACACCCGCTCTACAATTAGGCCCAACACCCGCTCTACACTTAGCCCCAACACCCGCTCTACACTTAGGCCCAACACCCGCTCTACACTTAGCCCCAACACCCGCTCTCCACTTAGCCCCAACACCCGCTCTACACTTAGGCCCAATGCCCGCTCTACACTTAGGCCCCAACACCCGCTCTCCACTTAGCCCCAACACCCGCTCTACACTTAGGCCCCAACACCCGCTCTCCACTTAGCCCCAACACCCGCTCTACACTTAGGCCCCAACACCCGCTCTACACTTAGCCCCAACACCCGCTCTACACTTAGCCCCAACACCCGCTATACACTTAGGCCCCAACACCCGCTCTCCACTTAGCCCCAACACCCGGTCTCCACTTAGCCCCAACACCCGCTCTACACTTAGCCCCAACACCCGCTCTACACTTAGCCCCAACACCCGCTCTACACTTAGCCCCAACACCCGCTCTACACTTAGCCCCAACACCCGCTCTACACTTAGCCCCAACACCCGCTCTACACTTAGCCCCAACACCCGGTCTCCACTTAGCCCCAACACCCGCTCTACACTTAGCCCCAACACCCGCTCTACACTTAGCCCCAACACCCGCTCTACACTTAGCCCCAACACCCGCTCTACACTTAGCCCCAACACCCGCTCTACACTTAGCCCCAACACCCGCTCTACACTTAGGCCCCAACACCCGCTCTCCACTTAGCCCCAATGCCCGCTCTACACTTAGCCCCAACACCCGCTCTACACTTAGCCCCAACACCCGCTCTACACTTAGGCCCAACACCCGCTCTACACTTAGGCCCAACACCCGCTCTACACTTAGCCCCAACACCCGCTCTACACTTAGGCCCAACACTCGCTCTACACTTAGGCCCAACACCCGCTCTACACTTTGCCCCAACACCCGCTCTACACTTAGGCCCCAACACCCGCTCTACACTTAGGCCCAACACCCGCTCTACACTAAGGCCCAATGCCCGCTCTACACTTAGGCCCAACACCCGCTCTACACTAAGGCCCAACACCCGCTCTCCACTTCGCCCCAACACCCGCTCTCCACTTAGGCCCAACACCCGCTCTACACTTAGGCCCAACACCCGCTCTCCACTAAGGCCCAACACCCGCTCTCCACTTAGCCCCAACACCCGCTCTACACTTAGGCCCAACACCCGCTCTACACTTAGGCCCAACACCCGCTCTACACTTAGGCCCAACACCCGCTCTACACTTAGCCCCAACACCCGCTCTACACTTAGGCCCAACACCCGCTCTACACTTAGGCCCCAACACCCGCTCTACACTTAGGCCCAACACCCGCTCTCCACTAAGGCCCCAACACCCGCTCTACACTTAGGCCCAACACCCGCTCGACACTTAGCCCCAACACCCGCTCTACACTGAGCCCCAACACCCGCTCTCCACTTAGCCCCAACACCCGCTCTACACTTAGGCCCAACACCCGCTCTACACTGAGCCCCAACACCCGCTCTACACTTAGCCCCAACACCCGCTCTCCACTTAGGCCCAACGCCCACTCTCCACTTAGCCCCAACACCCGCTCTACACTTAGGCCCAACACCCGCTCTCCACTAAGGCCCAACACCCGCTCTACACTTAGCCCCAACACCCGCTCTACACTTAGCCCCAACACCCGCTCTCCACTTAGGCCCAATGCCCACTCTCCACTTAGCCCCAACACCCGCTCTACACTTAGGCCCAACACCCGCTCTACACTTAGGCCCAACACCCGCTCTCCACTAAGGCCCAACACCCGCTCTACACTAAGGCCCAACACCCGCTCTCCACTTAGGCCCAACACCCGCTCTCCACTTAGCCCCAACACCCGCTCTACACTTAGGCCCAACACCCGCTCTACACTTAGGCCCAACACCCGCTCTACACTTAGGCCCAACACCCGCTCTCCACTTAGGCCCAACACCCGCTCTACACTTAGGCCCAACACCCGCTCTACACTTAGGCCCAACACCCGCTCTACACTTAGGCCCAACACCCGCTCTCCACTTAGGCCCAACACCCGCTCTCCACTAAGGCCCAACACCCGCTCTACACTTAGGCCCAACACCCGCTCTACACTTAGGCCCAACACCCGCTCTCCACTAAGGCCCAACACCCGCTCTCCACTAAGGCCCAACACCCGCTCTCCACTAAGGCCCAACACCCGCTCTCCACTAAGGCCCAACACCCGCTCTCCACTAAGGCCCAACAACCGCTCTCCACTTAGGCCCAACACCCGCTCTACACTTAGGCCCAACACCCGCTCTCCACTAAGGCCCAACACCCGCTCTGCACTAAGGCCCAACACCCGCTCTCCACTTAGCCCCAACACCCGCTCTCCACTTAGGCCCAACACCCGCTCTCCACTAAGGCCCAACACCCGCTCTCCACTAAGGCCCAACACCCGCTCTCCACTAAGGCCCAACACCCGCTCTCCACTTAGGCCCAACACCCGCTCTCCACTAAGGCCCAACACCCGCTCTCCACTAAGGCCCAACACCCGCTCTCCACTAAGGCCCAACACCCGCTCTCCACTAAGGCCCAACACCCGCTCTCCACTTAGGCCCAACACCCGCTCTCCACTAAGGCCCAACACCCGCTCTCCACTAAGGCCCAACACCCGCTCTACACTTAGGCCCAACACCCGCTCTACACTTAGGCCCAACACCCGCTCTCCACTAAGGCCCAACACCCGCTCTCCACTTAGCCCCAACGCCCGCTCTCCACTTAGGCCCAATGCCCGCTCTACACTTAGGCCCAATGCCCGCTCTACACTTAGGCCCAACACCCGCTCTACACTTAGCCCCAACACCTGCTCTCCACTTAGGCCCCAACACCCGCTCTACACTTAGGCCCCAACACCCGCTCTACACTTAGGCCCAATGCCCGCTCTACACTTAGGCCCAACGCCCGCTCTACACTTAGCCCCAACACCCGCTCTCCACTTAGGCCCCAACACCCGCTCTACACTTAGGCCCAATGCCCGCTCTACACTTAGGCCCAATGCCCGCTCTACACTTAGGCCCAATGCCCGCTCTACACTTAGGCCCAACACCCGCTCTACACTTCGGCCCAATGCCCGCTCTACACTTAGGCCCAACGCCCGCTCTACACTTAGGCCCAACACCCGCTCTACACTTAGCCCCAACACCCGCTCTACACTTAGGCCCAACACCCGCTCTACACTTAGCCCCAACACCCGCTCTACACTTAGGCCCAACACCCGCTCTACACTTAGCCCCAACACCCGCTCTACACTTAGCCCCAACACCCGCTCTACACTTAGGCCCAACACCCGCTCTCCACTTAGGCCCAACACCCGCTCTACACTTAGCCACAACACCCGCTCTACACTTAGCCCCAACACCCGCTCTACACTTAGCCCCAACACCCGCTCTACACTTAGGCCCCAACACCCGCTCTCCACTTAGCCCCAACACCCGCTCTACACTTAGGCCCAATGCCCGCTCTACACTTAGGCCCCAACACCCGCTCTCCACTTAGCCCCAACACGCGCTCTACACTTAGGCCCCAACACCCGCTCTCCACTTAGCCCCAACACCCGCTCTACACTTAGCCCCAACACCCGCTCTACACTTAGCCCCAACACCCGCTCTACACTTAGCCCCAACACCCGCTCTACACTTAGCCCCAACACCCGCTCTACACTTAGCCCCAACACCCGCTCTTCACTTAGCCCCAACACCCGCTCTACACTTAGGCCCAACACCCGCTCTACACTTAGGCCCAACACCCGCTCTACACTTAGCCCCAACACCCGCTCTACACTTAGGCCCAACACCCGCTCTACACTTAGGCCCAACACCCGCTCTACACTTCGGCCCCAACACCCGCTCTACACTTAGGCCCAACACCCGCTCTACACTAAGGCCCAATGCCCGCTCTACACTTAGCCCCAACACCCGCTCTACACTAAGGCCCAACACCCGCTCTCCACTTAGCCCCAACACCCGCTCTCCACTTAGGCCCAACACCCGCTCTACACTTAGGCCCAACACCCGCTCTCCACTAAGGCCCAACACCCGCTCTCCACTTAGCCCCAACACCCGCTCTACACTTAGGCCCAACACCCGCTCTACACTTAGGCCCAACACCCGCTCTACACTTAGGCCCAACACCCGCTCTACACTTAGCCCCAACACCCGCTCTACACTTAGGCCCAACACCCGCTCTACACTTAGGCCCTAACACCCGCTCTACACTTAGGCCCAACACCCGCTCTCCACTAAGGCCCCAACACCCGCTCTACACTTAGGCCCAACGCCCGCTCTACACTTAGGCCCAATGCCCGCTCTACACTTAGGCCCAACACCCGCTCTACACTTAGCCCCAACACCCGCTCTACACTTAGGCCCAATGCCCGCTCTACACTTAGGCCCAACACCCGCTCTACACTTAGGCCCAATGCCCGCTCTACACTTAGGCCCAACACCCGCTCTACACTTAGGCCCCAACACCCGCTCTACACTTAGGCCCAACACCCGCTCTACACTTAGGCCCAATGCCCGCTCTACACTTAGGCCCAACACCCGCTCTACACTTAGGCCCAATGCCCGCTCTACACTTAGGCCCAATGCCCGCTCTCCACTTAGCCCCAACACCCGCTCTCCACTTAGCCCCAACACCCGCTCTACACTTAGGCCCAACACCCGCTCTACACTTAGCCCCAACACCCGCTCTCCACTTAGCCCCAACACCCGCTCTACACTTAGCCCCAATGCCCGCTCTACACTTAGGCCCAACACCCGCTCTCCACTTAGCCCCAACACCCGCTCTACACTTAGGCCCAACACCCGCTCTACACTTAGGCCCAACACCCGCTCTACACTTAGCCCCAACACCCGCTCTACACTTATGCCCAACACCCGCTCTACACTTAGGCCCAACACCCGCTCTACACTTAGGCCCAACACCCGCTCTACACTTAGCCCCAACACCCGCTCTACACTTAGCCCCAATGCCCGCTCTACACTTAGGCCCAACACCCGCTCTACACTTAGCCCCAATGCCCGCTCTACACTTAGCCCCAATGCCCGCTCTACACTTAGGCCCAACACCCGCTCTACACTTAGCCCCAATGCCCGCTCTACACTTAGGCCCCAACACCCGCTCTACACTTAGCCCCAACACCCGCTCTACACTTAGCCCCAATGCCCGCTCTACACTTAGGCCCCAACACCCGCTCTACACTTAGCTCCAACACCCGCTCTACACTTAGGCCCAACACCCGCTCTACACTTAGGCCCAACACCCGCTCTACACTTAGCCCCAACACCCGCTCTACACTTAGGCCCAACACCCGCTCTACACTTAGGCCCAACACCCGCTCTACACTTAGCCCCAACACCCGCTCTCCACTTAGGCCCAACACCCGCTCTACACTTAGGCCCAACACCCGCTCTACACTTAGGCCCAATGCCCGCTGCTTCCTCAGGTACTTTTATTTTTGTCAAAATTGGCCCATTTCCCTTTTAAAAGCTATTCTGAGTTATGTTCCCACCACTGTTTCTGGCCCGGCTTTCCAGGTCCCAACAACTTGTTATTTGACTGACAGCAAATGAAATCCTTCAGCTAGTGGTCGATGATTGATGGACGTGGCCCTGAAAGTTACTCGGGGCTGATGTGCAAAGAAACGGCTCCTTCCATTGAAACCACTGCTCACAATCGAAGGGACAGATACAAAATTAGCAAAACTCCAGCAAAACTAAAAACTGGAATAATATTTCCCCCTGCCCCAGAAAGTGTGGCCACAGCAACTCGTAAACAATGTATTTACGTAATGGAAGATTCCAAGGTGTTTCATGAGCTGGAAATCACAGACACAGAGCAGGAATCCGGAGAGTAAGAGGAGCTGGCCAAAGATGTTGTCCAACAGGCTGGGTTTTGAGTGGGTTTTTGGAGGTGGGAAGAGTTTAGGGATTTTGGAGGAGCGTTCCAGAGTACAGGATGCGAGGGGTGATGGGTCTGTCACTGTTCATGGAATGGGAGAGGGGGAGCCTAGCTCGGGAGAGAGGAGGATGACAGCTGAGATGTAGGGGGAGGAGGTCACAGAGGGTTGGTGGGGTGAGGTCATGTTGGGGTCTGTAGACAAGGTCAAGCAACAGTTTGGAGTCAACGGTGGTGACAGGGAGGTAATGCACACAGTATCTATGGATGACGGAGGCCATTCAGCCCATTGAGCTCACCTTTCCCTAAAGGCATACAATCCCCCATCACACCCTCAACTGACTCTTGAATGACTGTGGAGCTTTGTCAGCTGTGTTTCAGTGGGCAGCCTCTCGCATTGGAACAGGAGGTTGGTCAGCTGTGTTTCAGTGGGCAGCCTCTCGCATTGGAACAGGAGGTTGTGGGTTCAATTCTCACCCCAGAGCCTCGAGAAAAAAATCCGAGCGGACACTCCAGTTGAAGTGCTGAGTGGCTCCAGGATGATCAGGGCTGGGAACTCAACATCCAGGGGTATTCAACATTCAGGAAGGATAGAATAAAAGGAAAAGGAGGTGGGGTAGCATTGCTGGTTAAAGAGGAGATTAATGCAATAGTTAGGAAGGACATTTGCTTGGATGATGTGGAATCTATATGGGTAGAGCTGCAGAACACTAAAGGGCAAAAATCGTTAGTGGGAGTTGTGTACAGACCTCCAAATAGTAGGAGTGATGTTGGGGAGAGCATCAAACAGGAAATTAGGGGTGCATGCAATAAAGGTGCAGCAGTTATCATGGGTGACTTTAATATGCATATAGATTGGGCTAACCAAACTGGAAGCAATATGGTGGAGGAGGATTTCCAGGAGTGCATAAGGGATGGTTTTCTAGACCAATATGTCGAGGAACCAACTAGGGGGGAGGCCATCTTAGATTGGCTGATGTGTAATGAGAGAGGATTAATTAGCAATCTCGTTGTGCGAGGCCCCTTGGGGAAGAGTGACCATAATATGGTGGAATTCTACATTAGGATGGAGAATGAAACAGCTAATTCAGAGACCATGGTCCAGAACTTAAAGAAGAGTAACTTTGAAGGTATGAGGCGTGAATTGGCTAGGATAGATTGGCGAATGATACTTAAGGGGTTGACAGTGGATGGGCAATGGCAGACATTTAGAGATCACATGGATGAACTACAACAATTGTACATCCCTGTCTGATGTAAAAATAAAAAAGGGAAGGTGGCTCAACTGTGGCTATCAGGGAAATCAGGGATAGTATTAAAGCCAAGGAAGTGGCATACAAATTGGCCAGAAATAGAAGCGAACCCGGGGACTGGGAGAAATTTAGAACTCAGCAGAGGAGGACAAAGGGTTTGATTAGGTCAGGGAGTACGAGAGTAAGCTCGCAGAGAACATTAAGACGGACTGCAAAAGCTTCTATAGATATGTAAAGAGAAAAAGGTTAGTAAAGACAAATGTAGGTCCCCTGCAGTCAGAATCAGGGGAAGTCATAACGGGGAACAAAGAAATGGCAGACCAATTGAACAAGTACTTTGGTTCGGTATTCACTAAGGAGGACACAAACAACCTTTCGGATATAAAAGGGGTCAGAGGGTCTAGTAAGAAGGAGGAACTGAGGGAAATCCTTATTAGTCGGAAAATTGTCTTGGGGAAATTGTTGGAATTGAAGGCCGATAAATGCCCAGGGCCAGATGGACTGCATCCCAGAGTACTTAAGGAGGTACTTGGAAATAGCGGATGAATTGACAGTCATTTTCCAACATTCCATAGACTCTGGATCAGTTCCTATTGAGTGGAGGGTAGTCAATGTAACCCTACTTTTTTAAAAAGGAGGGAGAGAGAAAACAGGGAATTATAGACCAGTTAGCCTGACATCGTTAGTGAGTAAAATGATAGAATCAATTATTAAGGATGTCATATCAGCGCATTTGGAAAGAGGTGACATGATGGGTCCAAGTCAGCATGGATTTGTGAAAGGGAAATCATGCTTGACAAATCTTCTGGAATTTTATGAAGATGTTTCCAGTAGAGTGGACAAGGGAGAATCAGTTGATGTGGTATATTTGGACTTTCAGAAGGCTTTCGACAAGGTTCCACACAAGAGATTAACGTACAAAGTTAAAGCACATGGGATTGGGGGTAGTGTGCTGATGTGGATTGAGAACTGGTTGGCAAACAGGAAGCAAAGAGTAGGAGTAAATGGGTACTTTTCAGAATGGCAGGCAGTGACTAGTGGGGTACCGCAAGGTTCTGTGCTGGGGCCCCAGCTGTTTACATTGTACATTAATGATTTAGACGAGGGGATTAAATGTAGTATCTCCAAATTTGCGGATGACACTAAGTTGGGTGCCAGTGTGAGCTGCGAGGAGGATGCTATGAGGCTGCAGAGTGACTTGGATAGGTTAGGTGAGTGGGCAAATGCATGGCAGATGAAGTATAATGTGGATAAATGTGAGGTTATCCACTTTGGTGGTAAAAACAGAGACAGACTATTATCTGAATGGTGACAGATTAGGAAAAGGGGAGGTGCAACGAGACCTGGGTGTCATGGTACATCAGTCATTGAAGGTTGGCATGCAGGTACAGCAGGCGGTTAAAAAAGCAAATGGCATGTTGGCCTTCATAGCGAGGGGATTTGAGTACAGGGGCAGGGATGTGTTACTACAGTTGTACAGGGCCTTGGTGAGGCCACACCTGGAGTATTGTGTACAGTTTTGGTCTCCTAACTTGAGGAAGGACATTCTTGCTATTGAGGGAGTGCAGCGAAGGTTCACCAGACTGATTCCCGGGATGGCGGGACTGACCTATCAAGAAAGACTGGATCAACTGGGCTTGTATTCACTGGAGTTCAGAAGAATGAGAGGGGACCTCATAGAAACGTTTAAAATTCTGACGGGTTTAGACAGATTAGATGCAGGAAGAATGTTCCCAATGTTGGGGAAGTCCAGAACCAGGGGTCACAGTCTAAGGATAAGGGGTAAGCCATTTAGGACAGAGATGAGGAGAAACTTCTTCACCCAGAGAGTGGTGAACCTGTGGAATTCTCTACCACAAAAAGTTATTGAGGCCAATTCACTCAATATATTCAAAAAGGAGTTAGATGTAGTCCTTACTACTTGGGGGATCAAGGGGTATGGCGAGAAAGCAGGAATGGGGTACTGAAGTTCCATGTTCAGCCATGGACTCATTGAATGGCGGTGCAGGCTCGAAGGGCCGAATGGCCTACTCCTGCACCTATTTTCTATGTTTCTATGTTCTATGTTTCTGTCGGAGGGGCAGTACTGAGGGAGTGCCACACTGTCGGAGGGGCAGTACGGAGGGAGTGTCGCACTGTCGGAGGGGCGGTACTGAGGGAGTGCTGCACTGTTGGAGGTGCCATCTTTTGGATGAGACATTAAATCGAGGCCCCGTCTGCTTTCTCAGGTGGACGTAAAAGATCCCATGGTACTATTTTCAAGGAAGAGCAGGGGAGTTATCCCCGGTGTCCTTTGGTCAATATTTATCCCGCAATCTAAATAACAAAAATCAGATAATGTGGTCATTATCACATTGCTGTTTGTGGGAGCTTGCTGTGCGCAAACTGAAGATGCTGCATTTCCCACATTACAACAGTGACTACATTCCAAAAGTACTTAATTCGCTGTAAAGCGCCTTGAGACCTCCGATGGGCGTGAAAGGCGCTATAGAAACATAGAAACTTAGAAAATAGGTGCAGGAGTAGGCCATTTAGCCCTTCGAGCCTGCACCACCATTCAATAAGATCATGGCTGATCATTCCCTCAGCACCCCTTTCCTGCTTTCTCTCCATACCCCTTGATCCCTTTTGCCATAAGGGCCATATCTAACTCTCTCTTGAATATACCCAATGAACTCGCCTCAACAACTCTCTGCGGCAGGGAATTCCACAGGTTAACAACTCTCTGAGTGAAGAAGTTTGTCCTCATCTCAGTCCTAAATGGCCTACCCCTTATCCTAAGACTGTGTCCCCTGGTTCTGGACTTCCCCAAAATCGGGAACATTCTACCCACATCTAACCTGTCCCATCCCGTCCCGTCAGAATCTTTAAACGTTTCTATGAGATCCCCTCTCATCCTTCTATACTTCAATGTATAAAGGCCCAGTCGATCCAGTCTCTCCTCATAGGTCAGTCCAGCCATCCCGGGAATCAGTCTGGTGAACCTTCGCTGCACTCTCTCAATAGCAAGAACGTCCTTCCTCAGATTAGGAGACCAAAACTGAACACAACATTCCAGGTGAGGCCTCACCAAGGCCCTGTACAACTGCAGTAAGACCTCCCTGCTCCTATACTCAAATCCCCTCGCTATGAAGGGCAACATACCATTTGGCTTCTTCACCGCCTGCTGTACCTGCATGCCAACTTTCAATGACTGATGTACCATGACACCCAGGTCTCGTTGCACCTCCCTTTTTCCTAATCTGCTGCCATTCAGATAATATTCTGTCTTCGCGTTTTTGCCCCCAAAGTGGATAACCTCACATTTATCCACATTATACTGCATCTGCCAATCATTTGCCCACTCACCTAACCTGTCCAAGTCACCCTGCAGCCTCTTAGCGTCTTCCTCACAGCTCACACCGCCACCCAGTTTAGTGTCATCTGCAAACTTGACTATAAATACTCATGTAGGCCTATATCAATTTAATAGGCTACCGTTTGGAATGTCTTCTGCCCCAGCCATATTCCAAGAGGTGATGAACCAGATATTGAAGGGGTAGTATGTTATTTGGATGACATACTAATTTCAGAAATGCAACTCTTTCTTTTAACTCTCAGTGCCCCTCCTAGAATCTATTTCCAGTATTAATCACTCTGTGTGAAGCACTGCTTTCTGGAGTCAGTCCTGAAACTTGCCTGCATCCAGTTTGTACCCATGGTCCCTTGAAGTGCAGCCATTGTTTAAATTGACCAAGCGCTCTGGAGTAACCGTTCCATCCCGCTTTGTACCTTGTCTACCTCGACCACATCTCCTCTTGTACATGTCCTAGTCCAAGTTTTCTAACCCCAGTTCCGAAAAAAGTTCATTGACTTGAAATGGTACAGCCCCGATTTTAACCCAGGCGGATTCCCCACTCAGACCTGAGTCAAAATTACAGTCGGATCTCAATTATGCCATCGGGCCGCAACATACCCGTGTAAAGAAGGACCCTGTTGGCTCCAGGCGCTTGTCCTCGCTGCCTGCTCGGAGAACGGGTTAAAATCGCAGGATGAAGGGACCGAGTGTAATGTAGCCAAGTTTTCTGATGATACAAAGATGGGTGGGAAAGTAAGTTGTGAGAAAGACACAAAAAATCTGCAAAGGGATATAAACTGGTTAAGTATTTGGGCAAAAATTTGGCAGATGGAGTATAATGTGGGAAAATGTGAGGTTATCCACTTTGGCAGAAAAAAGAGAAAAGCAAATTATAATTTAAATGGAGAAAAATTGCAAAGTGCTGCAGTACAGCGGGACCTGGGGGTCCTTGTGCGTGAAACACAAAAAGTTAGTATGCAGGTATAGCAAGTGATCAGGAAGGCAAATGGAATGTTGGCCTTTATTGCAAGGGGGATGGAGTATAAAAGCAGAGAAGTCCTGCTACAACTGTACAGGGTATTGGTAAGGCCATACCTAGTGTAAAAGTTTTGCATCTCGTCTATCGACATAAGAATATAAGAACATAAGAACAGAAGAAATAGGAGCAGGAGTAGACCATACGGTCCCTCGAGCCTGCTCCGCCATTTAATAAGATCATGGTCTGATCCAATCATGGACTCAGCTCCACTTCCCTGCCCGCTCCCCATAACCCCTTATCCCCTTATCGTTTAAGAAACTGTCTATTTCTGTCTTAAAATTATTCAATGTCCCGGCTTCCACAGCTCTCTGAGGCAGTGAATTCCACAGATTTACAACCCTCTGAGAGAAGAAATTTCTCCTCGTCTCAGTTTTAAATGGGCGGCCCCTTATTCTAAGACCATGCCCTCTAGTTCTAGTCTCCCCCATCAGTGGAAACATCCTCTCTGCATCCACCTTGTCAAGCCCCCTCATAATCTTATACGTTTCGATAAGATCACCTCTCATTCTTCTGAATTCCAATGAGTAGAGGCCCAACCTCCTCAACCTTTCCTCATAAGTCAACCCCCTCATCCCCAGAATCAACCAAGTGAACCTTCTCTGAACTGCCTCCAAAGCAAATATATCCTTTCGTAAATATGGAAACCAAAACTGTTGCAGGTGGAAGTGTCATTCGTGCAAGGGCTGAGTTACACTTATACCTGAGACCAATTAACTCCCGACTGGGAGTCAAACCTGGATATTCATGGTCTGTGTGGCTCAATACTTCATAACCCATTGGGATTGTGTACAGAGGGAGTGAATTAGAATCAAACCATAGAGCATGTGCAAGCTATCCCATCATCGGCAGCCTCCCTGATCCTGAAAGGTAAAAGTTCCGGTGTATCTAGATCATACCGAATCAGCCCTATTCGATCCGGGCCCATTGCTTCAGTTAGAAACATAGATATTTACAGCACAGAAGAAGGCCATTTCGGCCCAACGTGTCCGTGCCGGCCAACAAAGAGCCACACGGCCCTCGGTCAGCAGCCCTGAAGGTTACATATAAACCTATGAACAATGACGGAAAGGCTAAGAGCATCTGGTCCAACCAGGCCGCCCCGTACAACTGCGACACCCCTTACACTGAAACATTCTACACTCCACCCCAACCGGAGCCATGTGATCTCCTGGGAGAGGCAAAAACCAGATAAAAACCCAGGCCAATTTAGGGAGAAAAAATCTGGGAAAATTCCTCTCCGACCCATCCAGGCGATTGGCACTAGTCCAGGAGATCACCCTGGCCGTATTTGATTCCCTGCAGTACTTACCATTATATCTGCGCAGGCCATGTTCATGTGTACGGTGGTTGCTTGGCTGAAGTAGCAGATAGGCATTGCAGACTGAGCAACTGTCCCTCCCCAGGAAAGGGGGATAAAGGATAAAATGGGAGGGACACTGTAAAAGGAAACATTTATTATCATCAAGGGTACTGCTGTGTCCATCACTCCCAATGGACCCAAACCCCTTCCCATTCACTCCCACTGTACACACGTCCAATGGACCCAATCCCCTTCCCATTCACTCCCACTGTACACAATTCCAATGGACCCAAATCCCTTCCCATTCACTCCCATTGCACACAATCCCAATGGACCCAATCTCCTTCCCATTCACTCCCACTGTACACACTCCCAATGGACACAACCCCCTTCCCATTCATTCCCACTGTGCACAATCCCAATGGACCCAATCTCCTTCCCATTCACTCCCACTGTACACAATCCCAATGGACCCAATCTCCTTCCCATTCACTCCCACTGTACACATTCCCAATGGACACAAACCCCTTCCCCTTCACTCCCACTGTGCACAATCCCAATGGACCCAAACCCCTTCCCATTCACTCCCACTGTACATAATCCCAATGGACCCAAATCCCTTCCCATTCACTCCCATTGTACACAATCCCAATGGACCCAATCTCCTTCCCATTCACTCCCACTGTGCACAATCCCAATGGACACAAACCCCTTCCCCTTCACTCCCACTGTGCACAATCCCAATGGACACAAACCCCTTCCCCTTCACTCCCACTGTACACAATCCCAATGGACCCAATTCCCTTCCCATTCACTCCCACTGTGCACACTCCCAATGGACCCAAACCGCTTCCCCTTCACTAAATTGTGTAGATTTACGATGGAGTAAGGCTTTTGCTATTTGTTGCTATTGTATAGAATTATTTAGAACCAAACCACATCGCATTTATTGACATTGGGTAGAATTCCTGATCCAAACATTCAGCTTTTCTTTATACTCCAGGATGTGCAAAGTCTAAGGGCACTGAACACAGTTAGCCCGCGGGAGATGGGACGCAGTTCAGGGATGGAATTATTTGCTGTGGATGGTCTGTTGTTGTTTGAAGCATTTTGTCTTGGTTTTGATTGATTTACCAGAGCAATGGGTAAACGGTTCTTCAGACAAACATTTGTGAGATGGCTATTTATATCTGACATTACTGCATCTGTGCCCCAAGCCTCTCATCCCTTGGTCCACCGGGTGTGAGTGTCAGGATTCAAACTGCCCCCGTGATATGTCCTGTTCCTAATATATTCCATTTTATGAAAGGTATCTGAATCATCACTTTTGTCTCCTCTATGATTGATGTTCTTGTGTACATTCTGACAGTCGGATCTGCCTTTATCAGTTGAACTAAGCCCCACTGTCTCAATGATTATATGTGTTGTCATCACACAATGCAGAGGTAGTTCTTAGCTTGTGAAGCCCACACTCACTCTGGCTCTCAGTCACTGCAATACACTGCAAGGTTAATTCTCTCAGGGACAAGGGCAAATTGTGCCATCTGTGGGTCCAGATACGCTTCCATCACTGGTTTCTCCTCTTTATCTCAATGGATCAAGCTGACCATTTGCAGGCTGTGGTACACGGAGCAACTGGGCAAAGCCCAGTCCAGCCCAGAACAAAATCCTGTTCTCTGAGGGACAGCCTGTCTGTCCCAGATGACAATCTTTCCTCCCCTAATAAATCAAACTCACCATGCTACAAAGCATTTAATTCAATGTTGCACTTTGTGACTGAGATTATCTTAAAATCCGAGAATGGTTACAGCACGGAAGGCCATTCGGCCCATCGAGCCCGTGCCGGCTCTCTGCAACAGCCCCTCAGCCAGTCCCACTCCCCCGCCCTTTCCCCGGAGCCCGGCTAATTTTATTCCCTCAGGCACTTATCCAACTCCCTTTTGAAAGCCACGATTGAGTCTGCCTCCACCAGCCTCTCAGGCAGCACATTCCAGATCCTAACCACTCGCTGCGTAAAAACGTTTTCCCTCATGTCGCCTTTGGTTCTTCTGCCAATCGCCTTAAATCTGTGTCCTCTGGTTCCCGATCCTTCCACCAATGGGAACAGTTTCTCTCAATCTACTCTGTCCAGAACCCTCATGATTTTGAACCTCGATCAAATCTCCTCTCAACCTTCTCTGCTCCGAGGAGAACAACCCCAGCTTCTCCAGTCTCTCCCCGTCACTGAAGTCCCTCATCCCTGGAACCATTCTCGTAAATCTTTCCTGCACCCTCTCAAAAGCCCTGATAGTGTCAGCCGTGGCTCAGTGGGGAGCACATTTACCTCCGAGTCAGAAGGATGTGGGTCCAAGACCCACTCCAGGAACTTGGGCACAAGAATCTAGGTTCACACTCCCAGTGCAGGGCTGTCGGAGGGGCAGTACTGAGGGAGTGCCGCACTGTCGGAGGGGCAGTACTGAGGGAGTGCTGCACTGTCGGAGGGGCAGTACTGAGGGAGCGCCGTACTGTCAGAGGTGCCGTCTTTCAGGTGAGACGTTAAACCGAGGCCCCATCTGCTCTCTCAGGCGGATGTAAAAGATCCCATGGCACTATTTCGAAGAAAAGCAAGGGAGTTATCCCCTGTGTGCTGGGGCCAATATTTATCCCTCAATCAACATCACTAAAACAGATTAGCTGGTGAATATCACATTGCTTTTGTGGGAGCTTGCTGTGTGCAAATTGGCTGCCGCGTTTCCCACATCAGAACAATTTTGGTAAAACAATAAACCAAGTGCCCCCTTTTAAGGTGCACGAGAACTGACAAATTCACAACTTAACTTTAGACATTAAACGAATCAAATTAAAATGTGGTTGCCGGGGGTGATGATGCACTCCAGTCCCTCCGGCGCCCACCTCTCGCGGAAGGCCGCGAGCGTACCGGTGGACACCGCGTGCTCCATCTCCAGGGACACCCTGGCGCGAAAATAACTGCAGAAGAGAGGCAGGCGTTTCCCACAGTACAACAGTGACTACACTCCCGAAAAGTACTTCATTGGCTGTAAAGCGCTTTGGGACGTCCGATGGTCGTGAAAGGCGCTATAGAAATGCAAGTCTTTCTTTCCTTTTCTTTTCAAGTATAAAAGTGCAAAATTGACCTTGAAGTAGCTGTTTGATGGTGAGTTTGGCCAGCCTGAGTCTGTGCTTGGTCACCAGCGCAGATACAGGGCTTGCTGAATATACCGTACACAGCTCCTCAGCACAGGAAGTTTGCTCAGTGCTGCACCGAGGGCCGATACTGATCCCACTGCCAGCTACCATCAAGAGCTGCTTTTTCAATTTAATTCCTTCTAAAGGGCTTATTTTTTTGAAAGGATTGACAGTATATTTGCAGTTTCAAGTTACCAGGGCAGCTGTTTAATGCCCTTTATGAAAGCACAGCCCATCGACATTCCTCCATTCTGAAGTAGGATAAGATTGCAATTAGATAACAACATTGATTTTAACACCGGGCCTTGAGTCCATTTTTCAATTGCAGCATTGGCAGTGGGGCTTTCTGCCGATCAATTTCAATTTGCCAAGGTGGAGAAAAGGTAAAATTGCTGCATTACTGAATTAAAGCGTTTACTTTCAGGCAAATTAAATGAGGGATGTGCTCATTTGTGCTGCAAAAATGGCCACCCATGCTGCACCCTTTGTCTATGATTGGTCCCCTTGGAGGATAAGCCACACCCTGAAGTGTCACAGGAATGTGTCACTGGATCCGCCCATCCCAAGGTCTCACTGACTTTGCAGATTGTAACTCGGTCCACTTTGACTTCCTGAAGCGACAGAGGAGAGAGCTCCCCAGAAGACAGTAAGGGCCGGCCAAAGTGCCTTACCCCAGTCCAAGTGCATCCTCCCCACCACACCACCCCCACCATAGATGGGGCAGACATTGTGTACGGATTGTTAACAGGTTTATTGGGTATGAAGTGAATAGTGACAGTGTCATGACTTCTGGATATCATCCACTCCAACGATGTCCCTTGTGATCCATCTTACACCCACCTACCACTCACCCATGTCTCACTCTCTCACCGCCCCCCAGCCTCTCTCTCCCACAGTCTCTCTCTCTCTCTCCCCAGACTCTCTCACTCTCCCCAGACTCTCTCACTCTCTCCCCAGCCGCTCTCTCTCTCCCCCAGCTTCTCTCTCTCCCACAGCCTCTCTCTCCCCGTCTCTCTCTCTCTCCCCCAGTCTCTCTCTCTCCCCCAGTCTATCTCTCTCTCCCAGCCTCTCTCACTCTCCCCCAGCCTCTCTCACTCTCCCCCAGCCTCTCTAGCTCTCCCCCAGCCTCTCTCACTCTCCCCCAGCCTCTCTCTCTCTCCCCCAGTCTCTCACTCTCCCCCAGCCTCTCTCTCTCTCCCCCAGTCTCTCGCTCTCCCCCAGCCTCTCTAGCTCTCCCCCAGCCTCTCTCACTCTCCCCCAGCCTCTCTCGCTCTCCCCCAGCCTCTCTCGCTCTCCCCCAGCCTCTCTCGCTCTCCCCCAGCCTCTCTCGCTCTCCCCCAGCCTCTCTCGCTCTCCCCCAGCCTCTCTCGCTCTCCCCCAGCCTCTCTCGCTCTCCCCCAGCTTCTCTCACTCTCCCTCAAGCCTCTTTCTCGCTCTTGGCCGCAGGCCTGCTGGAAGGGGAGAGAGTGGGGTCGGGGATTGAGGGGGGGTCGGGGGTTCAGGGGGACCGGGGGGGGGAGGGATTGGAGGGGTCTAGGGGAACTGGGGAGCACTGGGGGGGGGGGAGTTGGAGGGGTCCGGGGGGATTGGGGAGGACCGGGGGCGGTCGGGGGGTCGGGGGGGGTCTGGGGAGGTCTGGGGGGTATCTGGGGAAGGATCGGGAGGACTGGGGGGATGGCAGGAGGATCGGGGTCCAGGGGTGTAGGTGGTGGGGGGGGGAATCGGTGGGTTCCAGGGGGACTGGGGGGGGGTCCGGGGGGATCGGGGGGCGGAGGGAGGGTCTGGGGGGACACTTGTGCTGATTGCGGCCCACAGGCAGGGCTGCAGAGACACCTATCTGCCAGATCAGCCCTTCGGGCCTCCTTTCACCTGCCGCGTTTCCAGAGGCCCGGGAAACCCGGCCGAAATGTGTTCAAAATAAAAAGCCGCTAACCATCGAAGCAGGTAACCTTCCTAAAAGCTCTTTGCAAATAACCCGCCTCCTGGGAGCGGATTCTTTGCCCGCCCCTGTCCTGCTCAGCTAAACCGGAAATGGGCAGCTTGGGCTCAGGTTTGAGATCTAAAAATATTTCAGTCTCGCCTGACCCAAAGCCGCCCGTCCTCGGGGTTAAAATTGCTCCCAAACGCTGCCCCGTTGGGCTTTGTATTGTGGTGTGCGCACATCGCAGGAAATAATTGTCCAGGGATGAAGCCTGTTCTGATGTGCAAACACTGGGCTGTGCGCTGGTAATTATTTCACATCGTAAACTTACAGAAGCGAAGCGAATTTATATCATGGGAAAACAGAATTTATTTACAATAGCTCCAGTTCACATCAACTTTGCAAAATTAATGTAAATAAACCATCATGTACAGAGCTCAGCAACGCATCCTGTTGTCAAATGCCTTTATACAACCAGCAGATCTGCCTCGGGGGCTCGGAGTTAGAGCGTTACAGGAGGGGGGGGTGCACGTGTGTGGTGGGGGAATGGTGAGAGGGTCTGTGATGGGGAGGGGGGCGTCTGCGATGGAGAGGGGGAAATGGGGAGAGGGTCTGTGATGGGGAAGGGGGGTCTGTGATGAGGAGGGTTAATGGGGAGGGTATCTGTGCTGGGTTGGGGGGGGGCTGTGTGCGAGGTACGGAGAATGGGGAGGGGGTTTGTGATGGGGGGAGGGGGTCCGTGAGTGATGCGGTCTGAGATGTTGAGGTAAATGTGTGCTCTTTACCCACTGCTGGTACATTATAAACAATTTATTCCTCCCCGATGCCGTACGTAGATAAATCAATTTGTCGCTGTAATGCGGAGTAAGGGGTCGACCAGGATCATGGGGCTGCAATGAGCTTTTATCCCGTGGTGGGGTCAGTGCTCTGAGTCCGGTTACTGGCAAGGTTTATTGGGAATACCAGATATTTCAGGGGTAGCAAAGGCAGACGTGTACCCAGAATAAACCCGAGAGAGAGAGAGGGAGGGAGTGAGGGAGGGAGGGAGGGAGAGAGAGAGAGGGGGAGAGAGGGAGAGGGGGAGGGAGAGAGGGAGGGAGAGAGAGAGGGAGGGGGAGGGAGAGAGAGAGAGGGAGGGAGTGAGGGAGAGAGAGGGGGGAGAGGGGGAGAGGGAGGGAAAGGGAGAGGGAGAGAGAGAGGGAGGGGGAGACAGAGAGAGAGAGGGAGGGAGTGAGGGAGAGAGAGGGGGGAGAGGGGGAGAGGGAGGGGGAGGGAGTGAGGGAGAGAGAGGGGGAGAGGGGGAGAGGGAGGGGGAGAGAGAGAGAGGGAAGGAGTGAGGGAGAGGGAGAGGGGGAGATAGGGAGAGGGGGAGAGAGAGAGAGAGGGGAGAGAGGGTGAGGGGGAGGGAGAGAGGGAGGGAGAGAGAGAGAGAGGGAGGGAGTGAGGCAGAGGGAGGGGGAGAGGGGGAGAGGGAGGGAAAGGGAGAGGGAGAGAGAGAGGGAGAGGGAGGGAAAGGGAGAGGGAGAGAGAGAGGGAGGGGGAAACAGAGAGAGAGAGGGAGGGAGTGAGGGAGAGAGAGGGGGAGAGGGGGAGAGGGAGGGGGAGAGAGAGAGGGGGAGAGAGGGGGAGGGAGAGAGGGAGGGAGAAAGAGAGAGGGAGGGAGTGAGGGAGAGAGAAGGGCGGAGAGAGGGAGAGGGAGAGAGAGAGAGGGGGAGAGAGGGAGAGGGGGATGGAGAGAGGGAGGGAGAGAGAGAGGGAGGGGGAGGGAGAGAGAGGGAGGGAGTGAGGGAGAGAGAGGGGGAGAGGGGGAGAGGGAGGGGGAGAGAGAGAGAGGGAGGGAGTGAGGGAAAGGGAGAGGAGGAGATAGGGAGAGGGGGAGAGAGAGAGAGGGGAGAGAGGGTGAGGGGGAGGGAGAGAGGGAGGGAGAGAGAGAGAGAGGGAGGGAGTGAGGGAGAGGGAGGGGGGAGAGGGGGAGAGGGAGGGAAAGGGAGAGGGAGAGAGAGAGGGAGGGGGAGACAGAGAGAGAGAGGGAGGGAGTGAGGGAGAGAGAGGGGGGAGAGGGGGAGAGGGGGAGAGGGAGGGGGAGAGAGAGAGGGGGAGAGAGGGGGAGGGAGAGAGGGAGGGAGAGAGAGAGAGAGGGAGGAAGAGAGGGAGAGGGGGAGGGAGAGAGGGAGGGAGAGAGAGAGGGAGGGGGAGGGAGAGAGAGAGAGGGAGGGAGTGAGGGAGAGAGAGGTGGGTAGAGGGGGAGAGGGAGGGAGAGGGGGAGATAGGGAGAGGGGGAGGGAGAGATGGAGGGAGAGGGAGGGGGAGGGAGAGAGAGAGAGGGAGGGAGTGAGGGAGAGAGAAAGAGAGAGGGGGAGGGAGAGAGGGAAGGAGAGAGAAAGAGAGAGGGGGAGGGAGGGAGGGAAGGAGAGAGAAAGAGAGAGGAGGGGGAGGGAGAGAGGGAGCACATGCGAGTGTTTGTGGAGTGGGAGTTGTTTCTCTGCAATGACCACATGGTGCCTTCGATCAATATAAACCCATTTCTGAATCAAACGCACGGAGATATTGTTTCTAGATTCGAGGAGCTTCATAAATGCAACGCATCATTTGTCCTATTCAAAAAATTCCCTCATAAAATGTTCAAAATATTGTTAGTTTTCTGTTTGATATAAAAAGTAAATGATATTTACCTTATGCCTTGATGCTGTCAGTAGTTTTCAGTCACTGGGCCGGGAGGGAGCTGGAGAAAGTCACCACCAGCATGTCCTGCACGGCCCGTGATTGGTCAATTGTAAAACAAAATAATCCTGGAAATGACAGACAGAAAAGTGTGTTTGCGATGGTTACCCGTTGTATCTTCAAATAGCAGTGCTGGCTCTGTGGCAGAAATTCAATCCCCAGGCTTCTCAGAGAGGTACAAACCTCCCCCCGCCCCCCCCCACCCAGCCGCCTGACCCCATCTCCCCCAGTATCGGCCATTGCTCAGTGGGTAGCACTCTCCCTCTCACCTCTGAGGGTTGTGGGTTCGAGTCCCACTCCAGGGGACAAAATTCCAGGCTGACACTCCCAATGCAGTACTGAGGGAGCGCCGCACTGTCGGAGGGGCAGTACTGAGGGAGTGCCGCACTGTCGGAGGGGCAGTACTGAGGGAGTGCTGCACTGTCGGAGGGGCGTTACTGAGGGAGCGCCGCACTGTCGGAGGGGCAGTACTGAGGGAGTGCTGCACTGTCGGAGGGGCGGTACTGAGGGAGCGCCGCACTGTCGGAGGGGCAGTACTGAGGGAGTGCCGCACTGTCGGAGAGGCAGTACTGAGGGAGTGCTGCACTGTCGGAGGGGCAGTACTGAGGGAAAGCCACACTGTCAGAGGGGCAGTACTGAGGGAAAGCCACACTGACAGAGGTGCCGTCTTTCAGATGAGACCTTAGAGTGAGGCCCCGTCTGCTCTCAGGTGGATGTAAAAGATCCCAGGGCACTATTTCGAAGAAGAGCAGGGGAGTTCTCCCCAGTGTCCTGGGGCCAATATTTATCCCTCAATCAACATCACTAAAATAGATTATCTGATCATCATCACATCACAGTGGCCGCACTCCAAAAAGTACTTCATTGGCTGTAAAGCACTTGGGGACGTCCGGTGGTTATGAAAGGCGCTATAGAAATGCAAGCGAGGAAATGGTGCTGTTCATGATGTTTCTGGGTAGGTCTGAGCTTCTGTGGACTCGGGTTTGCATGGGCAGGGAACGTGGGCACGGTGGGGGATGGAGATGTGAAGGAACACCTCCCTGTACAAACTGCGCTGAGCTGATGTATCGATGGAACAACAGAAACATAGAAACATAGAAAATAGGTGCAGGAGCAGGCCATTCGGCCCTTCGAGCCTGCACCGCCATTCAATATGATCATGGCTGATCATCCACCTCAGTACCCCATTCCTGCTTTCTCTCCATACCCCCTGATCCCTTTAGTCGTAAGGGCCATATCTAACTCCCTTCTGAATATATCTAATGAATTGGCCTCAACAACTTTCTGTGGTAGAGAATTCCACAGGTTCACAATTCTCTGAGTGAAGAAGTTTCTCCTCATCTCGGTCCTAAATGGCTTACCCCTTATCCTTAGACTGTGTCCCCTGGTTCTGGACTTCCCCAACATCGGGAACATTCTTCCTGCAGCTAATCTGTCCAATCCCGTCAGAATTTTATATGTTTCTATGAGATCCCATCTCATTCTTCTAAATTCCAGTGAATATAAGCCTAGTCGATCCAGTCTTTCTTCATCTGTCAGTCCTGCCATCCCGGGAATCAGTCTGGTGAACCCTGGAGAGGAGGAGAGGAGGAGGGGAAATTGGAGGAACAGTTTCCCGCCCCAGTTATGCCCTTTAAATGATCCCTCTGGATCAGGGAGCTCTATTTAATAAGAGTAAATTGGAAGTGATTTCATTAATTGGAATTCTGTTCCTGAATTAGGCATGCATTTGTTGCTGGTTTCCAGTATTTGAGTTCAAACTGAGTTTGCACGGCGGGCGAAATTGTTGAGCCCCGGAGAAGGTGACAGTTCGCCAATACATGTCCGCGTTTAATCAACAAACCGATAGGGGAGGCATGAGATTGTGAACGACACAACTGGCTGATGTTTCCGATAGTGATACCGGCCAGGCCAACACAAATTAAACCTCAGAACTAATATTTTTAATCAGAACAGCCCATTCTATTAAAGAAACTCCATTAACAAGACATGGATTCGCTGTGAATCTGTTCACCCAGTCCGAGACCACCTTCCAGTGAGAGTTCCACCTCTACGTTCCCTCAATAGAAACACAAAATAACCATGTTGGAAAGTGGAGTGTGAGAACAGGCCGATACTCTCTGGAGTTTAGAAGAATGAGAGGTGATCTCATTGAAACACACAGGATTCTGAGGGGGATTGACAGGGTAGATGCAGGGAGGATGTTTCCCCCGGGCTGGGGAGTCTAGAACCAGGGGTCACAGTCTCAGGATAAGGGGTCGGCCATTTAGGACTGAGATGAGGAGAAACTTCTTCACTCAGAGGGTGGTGAATCTGTGGAATTCTCAGAGGGCTGTGGAGGTTCAGTTGTTGAGTATATTCAAGGTTGAGATCGATAGATTTTTGGCTCTAGGGGAAATCAATGGATATGGGGATCGGGCGGGAAAGTGGAGTTGAGGTCGATGATCAGCCGTGATCTCATTGACTGGCGGAGCAGGCTCGAGGGGCCGAATGGCCGACTCCTGCTCCTATTTCTGATGTTTGTTTGTTCTTAAATGATTTGTGGCGATGATCTTTCATGGATGACTATGGGCTGACCCCACATCACCGGAACGTGCGGTACATAAGGAAACAATCAATTCCTCTACCTCCCCAAGCAAAATGAAAGAGTGTTACTAATTCAGCCCCGAACCCTGACTCCCGCGTCTCAGCGGGTATCAATACAGTTCTTGTCGAAGGTGTCGACGGGCCCTGAATCTACACCATTGGCTGCGAGTCGGTTCCACACATCCCTAATGATCTCCCAGCAATGGAACATCCCAATTTACCCATCACCATGGGAAAAATGGGCTCAGTCTCAGGATAAGGGGTCGACCATTTAGGACGGAGATGAGGAGGAATTTCTTCACCCAGAGGGTGGTAATGTTTGGCATTCTCTGCTCCAGAGGGCTATGGATGCTGGGTCTCTGAATATATCCTCGGGGAATCGGGGGATGTGGGGATCGGGTGGGTAAGTGGAGTTGAGATGGAAGATCTATTTCTTGTAGTCTTAAAAAAGGCCATGCATTTATGTAACAATTTATCACGTCACTCAGCAACACGATAACTTGCCGGTCAAGTGCTGTCGAGGAGGGAGTCAGGCCCACAGAGGATCGAGGAACTAAAAATAAAAAGCATTAAAAAAAAACATCTGACGACCTTCAGGGACCCCATCCACGTAATTACCTGCAAACAAATAACTGAAACAAACTTCACGAACCTTTGTGACAGCCCCTTCACACTCACCGTAAGGACAGAGCTGCCTGGACTCAATGCTGCACTGCCGTCCTGCCACCGACTCCCGCCCGCACCAATCTGGCATCTCGGGCGGCAGTCGGCTTACGCACATCGGCCATCCACTGAATTCAGCGGGCGCCTGCCCCCTCCCGCCTGCTCCAGGCCACGACGAAAGTGACACGGGGCAGTTTGACCAGAGGAATGTTGGCGGCAGCGGACGGTGAGTGGGTGGGCAGTGGGTGGGCAGTGAGTGGCCAGTGGGTGGGTAATGGGTGGGCAGTGGGTGGGTAATGGGTGGGCAGTGGGTGGGTAATGGGTGGGCAGTGGGTGGGCAGTGGGTGGGCAGTGGGTGGGTAATGGGTGGGTAATGGGTGGGTAATGGGTGGGTAATGGGTGGGTAATGGGTGGGCAGTGGGTGGGCAGTGGGTGGGTAATGGGTGGGTAATGGGTGGGTAATGGGTGGGTAATGGGTGGGCAGTGGGTGGGCAGTGGGTGGGCAGTGGGTGGGTAATGGGTGGGCAGTGGGTGGGCAGTGGGTGGGTAATGGGTGGGTAATGGGTGGGCAGTGGGTGGGTAATGGGTGGGCAGTGGGTGGGCAGTGGGTGGGTAATGGGTGGGCAGTGGGTGGGCAGTGGGTGGGTAATGGGTGGGCAGTAGGTGGGTAATGGGTGGGCAGTGGGTGGGTAATGGGTGGGCAGCGGGTGGGCAGTGGGTGGGTAATGGGTGGGTAATGGGTGGGCAGTGGGTGGGTAATGGGTGGGCAGTGGGTGGGTAATGGGTGGGCAGTGGGTGGGCAGTGGGTGGGTAATTGGTGGGCAGTAGGTGGGTAATGGGTGGGCAATGGGTGGGCAGTGGGTGGGCAGTGGGTGGGTAATGGGTGGGCAGTAGGTGGGTAATGGGTGGGCAGTGGGTGGGTAATGGGTGGGCAGTGGGTGGGCAGTGGGTGGGTAATGGGTGGGCAGTGGGTGGGTAATGGGTGGGCAGTGGGTGGGCAGTGGGTGGGTAATGGGTGGGCAGTAGGTGGGTAATGGGTGGGCAATGGGTGGGCAGTGGGTGGGCAGTGGGTGGGCAATGGGTGGGCAGTGGGTGGGCAGTGGGTGGGTCATGGGTGGGGAGTGGGTGGGCAGTGGGTGGGCAATGGGTGGGTCATGGGTGGGGAGTGGGTGGGCAGTGGGTGGGTAATGGGTGGGCAATGGGTGGGTCATTGGTGGGGAGTGGATGGGCAGTGGGTGGGCAATGGGTGGGCAGTGGGTGGGCAGTGGGTGGGTCATGGGTGGGGAGTGAGTGGGCAGTGGGTGGGCAATGGGTGGGTCATGGGTGGGGAGTGGGTGGGCAGTGGGTGGGCAATGGGTGGGCAGTGGGTGGGCAGTGGGTGGGTAATGGGTGGGCAGTAGGTGGGCAGTGGGTGGGCAGTGGGTGGGTCATGGGTGGGGAGTGGGTGGGCAGTGGGTGGGCAATGGGTGGGTCATGGGTGGGGAGTGGGTGGGCAGTGGGTGGGCAGTGGGTGGGCAGTGGGTGGGTCATGGGTGGGGAGTGGGTGGGCAGTGGGTGGGCAATGGGTGGGTCATGGGTGGGGAGTGGGTGGGCAGTGGGTGGGCAATGGGTGGGCAGTGGGTGGGCAGTGGGTGGGTAATGGGTGGGCAGTAGGTGGGCAGTGGGTGGGCAGTGGGTGGGTAATGTGTGGGCAGTGGGTGGGCAGTGGGTGGGCAATGGGTGGGTCATGGGTGGGGAGTGGGTGGGCAGTGGGTGGGCAATGGGTGGGCAGTGGGTGGGCAGTGGGTGGGTAATGGGTGGGCAGTGGGTGGGCAGTGGGTGGGCAGTGGGAGGGTCATGGGTGGGGAGTGGGTGGGCAGTGGGTGGGTAATGGGTGGGCAGTGGCGGGCAGTGGGCGATAGTGAGTGGGAGTGGGTGGCAGTGTGCGGGGAGTGTGCGGGGAGTGTGTGGGGAGTGTGTAGGGAGTGTGTGGGGAGTGTGCGGGGAGTGTGTGGGGAGCGTGCAGGGAGTGTGCGGGGAGTGTGCGGGGAGTGTGCGGGGAGTGTGTGGGGAGTGTGCGGGGAGTGTGCGGGAAGTGTGTGGGGAGTGTGCGGGGAGTGTGTGGGGAGTGTGTGGGGAGTGTGTGGGGAGTGTGCGGGGAGTGTGTAGTGAGTGTGCGGGGAGTGTGCGGGGAGTGTGTGGGGAGTGTGCGGTAAGGCCATCACTTTGGACCCGGATTGTTATTGAGTCTGGTCCAATCAGCAGCTGTGCACATGCCCTGTCCAGCACCGGTCCCTGGGCCGGGAGGGCAGAGGTTAATTACTGAGACCCACTTTGTGTGGACACATGAAACAATCGGAGGGAAGCTGGACTGATATCTGTTGACAGCTGCGCTGAAGGTTACAGAAATATCAACAGCAGAGAGCTTTTTGTCAGGAGAGGCAGGAGAAGGAAGCGAGCATTTTCAATGTAGGGGTCAATGCCTCCCGCGGAGACACTGAATAGTGCTAGGGTACGGTTCCGAGAATACATCTCCATTTGTGTCAGCCGTGGCTCAGTGGGCAGCACACTTGTCTCTGAGTCAGAAGGTCGTCGGTTCAAGTCCCACTCCAGGGACTTGAGCACAAAAATCCAGGCTGACACTCCAGTGCAGTACTGAGGGAGCGCCGCACTGTCGGAGGGGCAGTACTGAGGGAGCGCCGCACTGTCGGAGGGGCAGTACTGAGGGAGTGCCGCACTGTCGGAGGGGCAGTACTGAGGGAGCGCTGCACTGTCGGAGGGGCAGTAGTGAAGGAGCGACGCACTGTTGGAGGGTCAGTACTGAGGGAGTGCTGCACTGTCGGAGGGGCAGTAGTGAAGGAGCGCCGCCCTGTTGGAGGGTCAGTACTGAGGGAGTGCCGCACTGTCGGAGGGGCAGTACTGAGGGAGTGCCGCACTGTCAGAGGGGCAGAACTGAGGGAGTGCCGCACTGTCAGAGGGGCAGTACTGAGGGAGTGCCGCACTGTCGGAGGGGCAGTACTGAGGGAGCGCCGCACTGTCGGAGGGGCAGTACTGAGGAAGGGCCGCACTGTCGGAGGGGCAGTACTGAGGGAGCGCCGCACTGTCGGAGGGGCAGTACTGAGGGAGCGCCGCACTGTCGGAGGGGCAGTACTGAGGGAGCGCCGCACTGTCGGAGGGGCAGTGCTGAGGGAGCGCCGCACTGTCGGAGGGGCAGTACTGAGGGAGTGCCGCACTGTCGGAGGGGCAGTACTGAGGGAGCGCCGCACTGTCGGAGGGGCAGTGCTGAGGGAGCGCCGCACTGTCGGAGGGGCAGTACTGAGGGAGTGCCGCACTGTCGGAGGGGCAGTGCTGAGGGAGTGCAGCACTGTTGGAAGGGCAGTAGTGAAGGAGCGTCGCACTGTTGGAGGGTCAGTACTGAGGGAGTGCTGCACTGTCGGAGGGGCAGTGCTGAGGGAGTGCCGCACTGTTGGAGGGTCAGCACTGAGGGAGTGCCGCACTGTCGGAGGGGCAGTGCTGAGGGAGTGCCGCACTGTTGGAGGGTCAGTACTGAGGGAGTGCCGCACTGTTGGAGGTGCAGTCTTTCAGATAAGACATCAAACCGAGGCCCCGTCTGCTCCCTCAGGTGGATGTAAAAGATCCCGCGGCACTATTTCGAAGAAGAGCAGGGGAGTTCTCCCCGGTGTCCTGGGGCAGATATTTATCCCTCAATTAACATCACTAAAACAGATGGTCTGATCATTATCGCATTGCTGTTTGTGGAAATACTTCATTGGCTGTAAAGCGCTTTGAGGCGACTGGCAGTCGTGCTAGGTGCTATATAAATGCAAGTCTTGCTTCCCGGCTGGCAGCTGTCCCTTGCAACCTTTCCAAAGTGCTGATTGCTGAGGTCTCAATTTCTGCAATCCTCTCCTCACTGGGCTCCCCAGCAACACTCGACATCGAGTTCCACCTCACTCCCAACCCTGCCAGTGACAGCCGCTCTGGCCCAGAGTCCCAGGCCTCCCCACTGACCCCCATTGGATGTCTGCCGGACCATTCACCTGCTCAGGTACCGAGTGCCAGCGGGGAGGGAGGGAGGGAGGGAGGGAGGGAGCAGGGCGTCTGAGTGGTTTTGAGGTGTTTTTTTCTCTCTCTGCACTCAAGGATTGAAGCCAGGAAAACACAGAGAGACACGTGGAATCAATACCCTGATGTACAGAACAAGCATTACCCTGGAACCTGCACACAGTACCAATGTTATTTTATTCATGAGAAAGGCCTTCATAACTCATGTGTCGAAGAGATGGCTAATGTTAGTGATACCGTATTGATTTGGATAAAAATACCCTGTGTGCTCACGCAGAATGAATTATTGAATTATTGATCCAGCTTGCCAAAGCCGCTCTCTGGCGCTGGATCAGGGAACGTCTCCTCTTCGCGAGCAGCCTCTCCCAGCCCTGGCACGATCCTGCAGCTCACGGCTCGCTCGGAGTGACATTACTTCTGCCTGCCCAGATTCCGGGCTCACTCAGGGTGCAGAGACCAGGGAAATAATGGGGAAGGAATGTAGACAGGTCTTTGTATAAACATCGCAACTTATTGCTCACAAACTTCCCAAAGCACATCGCACACGCTGAGTCAGCTTAAGGTGCACCGACTCGATGCAGAGATACCATTGTGTGAACAGCAAGATCCCACAATGAGCAACGGGAGGAATCACCAATTCATCTGTGTTGTGGGTTGAGGGATATCTCCCCTGCTTGTCTTTAGATAGCAACATAGAACCTGTTAATGTCCACCGACACAGGCAGACGGGGCCACAGCTAAACATCTCTGCTGAATCAGCTGCAACAGTGCGGCACTCCCTCAGTACTGCCCCTCCGACAGTGCGGCACTCCCTCAGTACTGTCCCTCCGACAGTGCGGCGCTCCCTCAGTACTGCCCCTCCGACAGTGCAGCACTCCCTCAGTACTGTCCCTCCGACAGTGCGGCACTCCCTCAGTACTGCCCCTCCGGCAGTGCGGCACTCCCTCAGTACTGCCCCTCCGACAGTGCGGCACTCCCTCAGCACTGCCCCTCCGACAGTGCGGCACTCCCTCAGCACTGCCCCTCCAACAGTGCGGCACTCCCTCAGTACTGCCCCTCCGACAGTGCGGCACTCCCTCAGCACTGCCCCTCCAACAGTGCGGCACTCCCTCAGTACTGCCCCTCCGACAGTGCGGCACTCCCTCAGTACTGCCCCTCCGACAGTGCGGCACTCCCTCAGTACTGCCCCTCCGACAGTGCGGCACTCCCTCAGTACTGCCCCTCTGACAGTGCAGCGCTCCCTCAGTACTGCCCCTCCGACAGTGCGGCGCTCCCTCAGTACCGCCCCTCCAACAGTGCGGCGCTCCCTCAGTACTGCCCCTCCAACAGTGCGGCACTCCCTCAGTACTGCCCCTCTGACAGTGCGGCGCTCCCTCAGTACTGCCCCTCCGACAGTGCGGCACTCCCTCAGTACTGCCCCTCCGACAGTGCGGCAAACCCTCAGTACTGCCCCTCTGACAGTGCGGCGCTCCCTCAGTACTGCCCCTCCAACAGTGCGGCAAACCCTCAGTACTGCCCCTCTGACAGTGCGGCGCTCCCTCAGTACTGCCCCTCTGACAGTGCGGCGCTCCCTCAGTACTACCCCTCCGACAGTGCGGCACTCCCTCAGTACTGCCCCTCCGACAGTGCGGCAAACCCTCAGTACTGCCCCTCTGACAGTGCGGCGCTCCCTCAGTACTGCCCCTCCAACAGTGCGGCACTCCCTCAGTACTGCCCCTCCGACAGTGCGGCACTCCCTCAGCACTGCCCCTCCGACAGTGCGGTGCTCCCTCAGTACTGCCCCTCCGACAGTCCGGCACTCCCTCAGTACTGCCCCTCCGACAGTGCGGCACTCCCTCAGTACTGTCACTCCGACAGTGCGGCACTCCCTGAGTACTGCCCCTCCGACACTGCGCCGATGGAGGTAGCTACACTCCCTGATACTGCTGACCAATTCGTAGCTTCTTCCTAAATGCCTGCAGGGAGGTTGGTTTCGGGGAACTCCAGTCACCAGCACAGCCCCACCCAACGCAGGAAAAGACACTCGCCTGATGAAGGTGAGCACATAGTGCCCTCACTCCTCGACTTCCGTCTGCCCGACTCTCCTAACTCCTCCCCCATTCGTTACTCTAGTAACAACCTCTGTCTCTGCCCCCGTGCTCCTCATTCGTCAACCAGCGGAATGTTTGCTATTTATCCTCTAAAAACCTTTCATAATTCTGACATCCTCTATTGGATTCCTATTAACCTTCTCTGTTCAAGCAAAAACAAATCTATTTTCTGAGGAAAACAATTTTTTGAGCCTATCTTCCTAACGGATCTCCTAAGTCCTGGTCTAATTCCATTGACTCTTCACTCTCCGCTTTTTCTGCCTCTAATATCATTCCGTAAACGAGCTGTTCACATCCGCCCCCATCCCTCCCGTTATTGGAAGTCCAACACCGACTGATGGCGATGGCCTGGGAGGGTGGATAAATATTCAGGACGTTGGATTATTAACACTGGGGCTCCAAGGGCCTTTTTTGATCTCGTCATGGCTCATTAGTGTATTTGAGAGTGAGCAATATCCCAACGACATCACGATCAGCAAGATCCCAGTCAGACAAGGCCACGCATTGGCAGCACAGCAAGGGTTAAAGAGTCACCATGATACAATTAATGGTGAACCTATTCCCAATTGTTTAAAGAAAGACTGGCATTTATATAGCACCTTTCACGACCACCGGATGTCCCAAAGTGCTTCACAGCTAATGAAGTACTTTTTGGGTGTAGTCACTGTTGCAATGTGGGAAACACAGCAACCAGTTTGTGCACAGCAAGCTCCCACAAACAGCAATGTGATAATGATTCAGATCATCTGTTTTTGTTATGTTGATTGAGGGATAAAACTTGGCCCCAGGACACCGGGGAAAACTCCCCCTGCTCAGTACTGCCCCTCCGACAGTGCGGCACTCCCTCAGTACTGCCCCTCCGACAGTGCGGCGCTCCCTCAGTACTGCCCCTCTGACAGTGCGGCACTCCCTCAGTACTGCCCCTCCGACAGTGCGGCGCTCCCTCAGCACTGCCCCTCCGACAGTGCGGCGCTCCCTCAGTACTGCCCCTCCGACAGTGCAGCACTCCCTCAGTACTGCCCCTCCGACAGTGCAGCACTCCCTCAGCACTGCCCCTCTGACAGTGCGGCACTCCCTCAGTACTGCCCCTCCGACAGTGCAGCGCTCCCTCAGTACTGCCCCTCCGACAGTGCGGCATTCCCTCAGTACTGCCCCTCCGACAGTGCGGCGCTCCCTCAGTCCTGCCCCTCCGACAGTGCAGCACTCCCTCAGTACTGCCCCTCCGACAGTGCAGCACTCCCTCAGCACTGCCCCTCTGACAGTGCGGCACTCCCTCAGTACTGCCCCTCCGACAGTGCAGCGCTCCCTCAGTACTGCCCCTCCGACAGTGCGGCATTCCCTCAGTACTGCCCCTCCGACAGTGCGGCGCTCCCTCAGTACTGCCCCTCCGACAGTGCGGCGCTCCCTCAGTACTGCCCCTCTGACAGTGCAGCGCTCCCTCAGTACTGCCCCTCCGACAGTGCAGCGCTCCCTCAGTACTGTCCCTCCGACAGTGCGGCGCTCCCTCAGTACTGCCCCTCCGACAGTGCGGCGCTCCCTCAGTACTGCCCCTCCGACAGTGCGGCGCTCCCTCAGTACTGCACTGGGAGCATTAGTCTGGATTTGTTAATGTGCTCAAGTCCCTGGAGTGGGTCTTGAACCCACGACCCTGTGACTCAGAGACGACTGCGCTGCCCACTGAGACACAGTTAACACATTTACAAACGTGTCACATGATCGCGCATGGCCGGGTTGCATTGATCGGGGCGAGGGGGGCAACCTGTGACTGTTGTGCCCATTGGGTCCGGAGCAGGAAGACCACAGGCCCGAGGCTCGAGCACCAGGCTGTGCTGAGTTAGCTGGGCCTCAGCCAGTGTCTCCAGGCACGGGGCAAGGGAGCCAGCCAAGGCTCCTGCTTCACCATCCAATGCCCTTTTAAGAAATACGTGCAACCGCAAAGGAACAAATCTCGTTTCTGTCTCTTCAGGCGGTTGCTATGGTTACAGCAGCCTTTAGTTTCCAGCGGCCTCAACAGAGAACAGACGGAGCTGGTGAGAATTCCACGGTTGCCCCCACACGGCATCAGATATTTCACCTGGGTTACCCAGGTTACCAGTCCCCACCATCGTGGTTTTTAACCCCTAGACTGCTGACATATTCAGGATAATGTGTTTCAAGAGACTTGAGCACAAAAAAATCTACGGCAGATAATTCAGTGCAGTGCTGAGGGAGTGCCGCACTGTCGGAGGGGCAGTACTGAGGGAGTGCCGCACTGTCGGAGGGGCAGTACTGAGGGAGTGCCGCACTGTCGGAGGGGCAGTGCTGAGGGAGTGCCGCACTGTCGGAGGGGCAGTGCTGAGGGAGTGCCGCACTGTCGGAGGGGCAGTGCTGAGGGAGTGCCGCACTGTCGGAGGGGCAGTACTGAGGGAGTGCCGCACTGTCGGAGGGGCAGTACCGAGGGAGCGCCGCACTGTCGGAGGGGCAGTACTGAGGGAGCACCGCATTGTCAGAGGGGCAGTACTGAGGGAGCACCGCACTGTCAGAGGGGCAGTGCTGAGGGAGCACCGCACTGTCAGAGGGGCAGTGCTGAGGGAGTGCCGCACTGTCGGAGGGGCAGTACTGAGGGAGCGCCGCACTGTCGGAGGGGCAGTACCGAGGGAGCGCCGCACTGTCGGAGGGGCAGTACTGAGGGAGCACCGCACTGTCAGAGGGGCAGTACTGAGGGAGCACCGCACTGTCAGAGGGGCAGTGCTGAGGGAGTGCCGCACTGTTGCAGGGGCAGTACTGAGGGAGCGCCGCATAGTCGGAGGGGCAGTACTGAGGGAGCCCCGCGCTGTCGGAGGGGCAGGACTGAGGGAGCCCCACACTGTCGGAGGGGCAGTACTGAGGGAGCCCCGCGCTGTCGGAGGGGCAGGACTGAGGGAGCCCCGCGCTGTCGGAGGGGCAGGACTGAGGGAGCCCCACACTGTCGGAGGGGCAGTACTGAGGGAGCGCTGCACTGTTGGTGTCACGTATTTAACCTTCTTGCAATGACATAGTCATGTAACTGTAACTCATGTACACTGTACCTGTACCTAAGAAATGCACACCCTGACCACAGGGGGTGAACTTGCGGGAGACACTCCTCACCTGGGTTTCCAGGTATAAAAGGAAGGTCCCACCCAGGGTCAGCACTCTTTGGTCCTGACAATAAAGTGAAGGTCACAGAGTGACCGTGTCTGATATATCCATGCCTCGTGTGAGTTTGTGACAAGGTGCAGAGAGATTACATTTGGCGATGAGAAACGGGGGAATCACCGAACCACGAGGATGGCCACCGGTGGCACAGGGGAATGTTACTGTGTGGGTGAGGCCTGGGACGACTTTGTGGAAAGACTCCAGCCGAGCTTTGTCACAAAGTACTTGCTGGAAGAGACAGCGGCTGACAAGCGGAGGGCGCATCTACTGACCAGCTGTGGTCCACAGACGTATGCGCCGATGAAAGACCTGCTCGCACCCCAAAAGCCGGCGGACAAGTCCTTCGAAGAGCTCAGCCAACTGATCAGTGAGCATCTCAAGCCGGCGAGTATCGTACACATGGCCAGGCACCGGTTCTACTCTCACTGGTATCGGGAGGGACAAAACATCTCGGACTTCGTGGCGGAACTGCGGTGTTTGGCCAGTCTCTGTAAGTTCTCCGATGCCTGCAGGGGGGAGATGTTAAGAGACTGTTTCATCGAGGGCATTAATCATGCCGGCATTTTCAGGAAGCTCATAAAAACTAAGGACTTGACTTTAGAAAGGACGGCGTTAATAGCTCAGACCTTTATGGCAGGGGAAGAGGAGACCAAGCTAATTTACGCACACAGCCCTAGTTTTAACATTGCGATGAGTTGCAGGGAGTTAATGTTGTAAAAGTCTTACAGTACTCCACAGGCAGGCAAGGGCAATTGGACAGTGCCCAGGCAGCAACACGCTCCAGGGTGGGCCCGCAACAGGGACAATGGAAAGGGGATCGGCAATTCACACCATCTCGAGGAGCAATGCGTCCCATGATGGGACCATTAACACCCACCATCAGAGTGCTTAGAAACAGCCAAATGGGCAATCAGAGAGGAATGCTTGGGAATAGTCCTTTTGTTAACAGCAATCTCAGCTCAAGCTGGAGGTGTGGGGGTAGACACATTGCGAAAAGCTGCAGGTTCCAGCTTTATACCTGTAGGATTTGTAATATCAGTGGACACTTGGCCAGGATGTGCAAAAATGCAGTAGCAAGGCTAATCTGCGAGACAGAGGAACCAGACGAGGGGTCTGCAATGCAGGATGAGGCCTGGGGTAAAGCCATAGATGCTGAAGTTCAGTGGGTTCATGTGGCCGACGTCCACAGCTCATACACTAAAACGCCACCCATGATGATGAAAGCCTTACTGAATGGCATCCCGGTGCACATGGAGCTGGATACCGGAGCTAGCCAGTCACTATGAGCACCCAACAATTTGAGAGACTATGGCCACACAGAGCTAGCAGGCCCAAACTGGAACACATTGAGACACAGCTACGGGGGGATGTGCACGCCATTTCATCCGTGGAGCAAAGTTCATGCTCACAGGTCCTGCAAAAATTCGAGTCCCTCTTTCAACCCAGTGTCGGAACGTCCAAGGGCACTAAAGTAGTGATACACATCACTCCGGACCAGTGCACCACAAAGCCAGAGTGGTGCCGTACGTGATGGGTGAGAAAATTGAAAGTGAACTGGACAGGCTGCTCAGAGAGGGTGTAATTTCGGCCGTTGAATTCAGCGACTGGGCAAGTCCCATCATTCCCATCCTCAAAGCAGATGGCTCGGTCAGGATTTGTGGCGACTACAAAGCCACCATCAACCGAGTGTTGCTGCAAGACCAATACCCGCTCCCAAGAGCGGAGGACCTTTTTGCCACGCTGGCAGGTGGTAAGCTGTTCACGAAGTTGGACCTCACTTCGGCCTACATGACTCAGGAACTGGCGGAAGATTCCAAGTTTCTGACCACCATCACGACACACAAGGGATTATTTGTTTACAACAGGTGACTGTTTGGCAATCGTTCGGCAGTGGTCATCTTTCAACGAAACATGGAAAACTTGTTCAAGTCCATCCCTGGAACGATCGTATTCCAAGACAACATTCTCATAACGGGTCGAGACACCGAAGAACAGCTCCACAACCTGGAGGAGGTGCTACGCCGATTGGATCGGGTAGGCTTGTGTCTGAAAAAGGCCAAGTGTGTGTTTTTGGCCCCAGAGGTCGAGTTTTTGGGCAGGAGGGTTGCCGCAGACGGGATCCGGCCCACTGAATCAAAAACTGAGGCGATCCGCCGGGCGCCCAGGCCCGGCAACACGTCGGAGTTGCGATCATTCCTGGGACTTTTGAACTATTTTGGGAACTTTCTGCCGAACTTAAGCACATTGTTGGAACCGTTACACATGCTCCTCCGTAAAGGTTGTGAATGGTTTTGGGGGCATTGTAAAGAACGGGCTTTCAATAAGGCGAGGAACCTGCTGTGTTCCAACAAACTGTTGACTTTGTATGATCCCTGTAAAAAACTGGTTTTAACATGCGACGCGTCATCCTACGGGGTTGGGAGTGTGTTGCAGCAGGGTAACGATGACGGCCGACTCCAACCGGTGGTTTACGTCTCCAGGTCGCTCTCCCAGGCAGAGCGTGGATACAGCATGGTCGAGAAGGAGGCACTCACGTCTGTGTACCGTGTAAACAGTTCAAGCTAGAGACGGACCACAAGCCGTTAACATCCTTGTTGTCCGACAGCAAGGCTGTCAATGCCAATGCATCAGCTCGCATACAGCGCTGGGCCCTCACGCTGGCTGCGTATGACTACACCGTACGGCACCGACCAGGCACCGAAAATTGCGCTGACGCGCTCAGCAGGCTCCCACTGGCCACCACCGAGGGGGCGTCGGAGCAGACCGCCGAGATGGTCATGGCCGTTGAGGCTTTTGACACTGCGGGCTCCCCCATCACAGCCCGACAGATCAAACTCTGGACCAACAGAGATCCCCTCCTATCCATGATAAAGAAATGTGTCCTGACTGGGGATTGGGCGCCCGCACACAGGGCGTGCCCCGAGGAGGTCAGACCGTTTCAGAGACGGATGGATGAGCTCTCCATCCAAGCCGACTGCCTGTTATGGGGCAGCTGGGTAGTCATGCCCCAGAAAGGAATGGAAGCGTTCATCAGGGAACTCCACAGCGAGCACCCTGGCATCGTACTAATGAAGGCCATTGCCCGGTCACACATGTGGTGGCCGGGGATTGACTCAGACCTGGAACACTGGGTTCGCAGGTGCACGACGTGTGCCCAGCTGGGCAATGCCCCCAGGGAGGCCCCACTCAGCCCATGGCCCTGGCCCACCAGCCCATGGTCACGTATTCACATAGACTATGTGGGCCCGTTCATGGGGAAAATGTTCCTGATCGTTGTCGATGCATACTCAAAGTGGATCGAGTGCATCATATTGAACTCGTTCACGACATCCATCACCGTGGAGAGCCTGCGTACAGTTTTTGCAACCCACGGGTTGCCGGACATTCTGGTCAGCGACAATGGCCCGTGTTTTACCAGCCATGAATTCCAGGAGTTTATGTTGGGCAATGGGATCAAGCACGTCCGGACAGCGGCGTTCAAGCCGGCTTCCAATGGCCAGGCGGAACGGGTGGTCCAAGTCATAAAGCAGGACATGCTACGCATCCAAGGACCCTCCCTTCAGTACCACCTATCGCGCCTCCTGCTGGCCTACAGGTCCCGGCCGCACTCGCTCACGGGAGTCCCGCCAGCGGAACTCCTCATGAAATGCACGCTCAAGACGCAGCTGTCCCTCATTCACCCAGCCCTGGCAGACATTGTTGAGGGCAAGCCCCAGTCCCAAACCGAGCTCCATGATCGAGGCTCAAGGGGGAGGTGTATAGAAATAGATGACCCGGTATTTGTTCTTAACCATGCTTTGGGACCCAAGTGGCTTGAGGGCACCGTAATTGGCAAAGAAGGAAATAGAGTCATGGTGGTCAGACTAAACAATGGGCAGATATGTCGCAAACACTTGGACCAAGTAAAGAAAAGGTTCAGTGCAGACACGGAGGAACCTGAAGAAGAGCATGGTGAGATGGCACCCACACCATTGCCAGCGGACCAGCAACAAAGACAGCCCTCAGCATGCACAGTCCCTGCGGCCAGCCCGGACAGGCCGGAATCACCTCAAGTGACAGAGACACGTGCTGAGGCTCAGCCACCAGAGTCACAACTGCGGCGTTCCACGAGAGAGCGCCGACCACCCGATAGATTTAACCTCTGAAACAGAAAGACCTAAGGGGGGAGGTGATGTCATGTATTTAACCATCTTGCAATGACAATAGTCATGCAACTGAAACACATGTACACTGTACCTGTACCCTAGAAATGCACACCCTGACCACAGGGGGCGAACTTGCGGGAGACGCTCCTCACCTGGGTTCCAGGTATAAAAGGGGAGGTCCCACCCAGGGTCAGCACTCTTTAGTCCTGGGAATAAAGTGAAGGTCACAGAGTGACCGTGTCTGTTATATACATGTCTCGTGTGAGTTTGTAACAAGGTGCAGAGACACTACAGTTGGAGGTGCCGTCATTTAGATGAGACATTAAACCGAGGCCCCGTCTGCTCTCTCAGGTGGATGTAAAAGATCCCACGGCACTATTTTGAAGAAGAGCAGGGGAGTTATCCCCGGTGTCCTGGGGCCAATATTTATCCCTCAATCAACATAACAAAAAAAAACAGATTATCTGGGTCATTATCACATTGCTGTTTGTGGGAGCTTGCTGTGCACAAATTGGCTGCTGCGATTCCCACGTTACAACAGTGACTACACTCCAAAAGTACTTCATTGGCTGTAAAGCGCTTTGAGACGTCCGGTGGTCGAGAAAGGCGCTATAGAAATCCAAGTCATTATTTTTTTCTCTGCTGAAACGTTTTCAGCCAGCATTGAAATGCTGAACTGAAGTTTAATATTACAGTAATGATCCTGCTCCTTCGTTAGGGATCATTTAATCTCTGTGATCTTAACTCTACGCCACCGAATTAAACCAAGGTTTAGTGGCGAAATGTGGAATCCTTATTCTGCAAAAGGTGAAAGTCAATGAAGCAACAGCTCCTCGCTCTCTGAACCTATCGCGTGACCTTTGCCCACCTCCCTGACTGCCCTCATCGGTCTGCGGAGTTGGAGGTGCCTTGAACTAGGGCCTGTGCCTTCACTTCAGCTTCTCACTACAGAATGGAATAATGGATGTGAGAGTTGATTGAGTACATTAGGCCAGATTGAGTAGATTGGGTCTGTTCTCTCTGGTGTTTAGAAGAATGAGAGGTGATCATTGAAACATAGATTCTGAGGGGATTGACAGGGTAGATGCAGGGAGGGTGTTTCCCCCGGGCTGGAGAGTCTAGAACCAGGGGTCACAAACTCAGAATAAGGGGTCGGCCATTGAGGACTGAGATGCGGAGAATTGTGGTCTTTCAGAGGGTGGTGAATCTTTGGAATTCTCTGCCCCAGAGGGCTGTGGATGCTGAATCTCTGAATATATTCAAGGCTGAGAGAGATAGCTGTTTGAACGTGAGGGGAATCGAGGGATTTGGGGACAGTGCAGGAAAGTGGAGTTGAGGTAGAAGATCAGCCATGGTCTTATTGAATGGCGGGGCAGGCTCGAGGGGCCGAATGGCCGACTCCTGCTCCTAATTTGTATGTTCTTAGAGTAGCACTGGTTTTTCAATTAGTGAACATACCAGGATTGGCTCCTGGTGTAGACCGAGTAAACTCCAGTTCAAGTGAAACCCTTACTCCAAGGCTAAAGGTGTTGGTGTACAATGGGTAAGGGAAGCTCAGACAGAGTAATTAGGCCCAATATTCTTCATTGTCTCCTTTTTCTACCGGAAGCGTCACTATTATCTCACATGACCAATGCTTAAAAGGGTTAGATATAAATAATGTTGTAACTTAAAAAAACTAATTGGTTTGAAGACCTATGTGAGTGAGGTGTCTCTGGGCTATAACTGAATCAACAGGCGTATTAATTTAATCCCCAATACAGAAGGTGTTTAATAATAGATATTTAATAACTGTGAGGCTTGCTTTATAAGGATAAGGATAAGGATTTCTACGTGAAAGTTATTGCTACAACTGTACAGGGTATTGGTGAGGCCACACCTGGAGTACTGTGTATAGTTCTGGTCTCATTATTTGAGGAGGGATGTACTTGTATTGGAGGCAGTTCAGAGAAGGTTCACTCGGTTAATTCCTGAGATGAAGGAATTGCCTGATGAGGAAAGGTTGAGCAGGTTGGGCCTGTACTCATTGGAGTTTAGAAGAATGAGGTGATCTTATTGAAACGTATAAGATTCTGAGAGAGCTGGACAGGGTGGATGCAGAGAGGATGTTTCCCCTCGTGGGGGAATCTAGAACTAGGGGCCATAGTCTCAGAATAAGGTGCCGCCCATTTAAAATGGAGAAGAGGAGGAAGTTCTTCTCTCAGAGGGTTGTAAATCTGTGGAATTCTCTGCCCCAGAGAGCTGTGGAGGCTGGGACATTGAATATATTTAAGGCGGAGAGAGACAGATTTTTGAACGACAAGGGAGTCAAGGGTTATGGGGAGCGGGCGGGGAAGTGGAGCTGAGGCCAAGATAAGATCAGCCATGATCTTATTGAATGGCGGAGCAGGCTCGAATTATGTACGAAAGGGATGGGCTTCCATGGGACGACTGGCCTTTGCTCATTCTGACTTTCCTCATGTTCCGAATAATTAGGCAATTTAAAGCTTGCGAATGAGTTAAAGTGACGGTTAAACTCGAGCAGGTGGATTAATGATTAACAGATTAGCAGTGATCATGTTGAGTGAATGAAACTGTAACCCAAGGTAGATGACCCTCTGACACCCTGAGAACCATCAGCCACTCAGAATGGGCTGGGGAAGAGGGATGGGGCGGGGGAGCATTTCTGGAGGGAGGAAAGGGAGTTGGCCGTGCGTGAGCAAAATGGGTCAATCGCGGCTGTACGAACATGGTACGAGTAGAGGAACATGAGATGGGCCCAAACACAATGGGGAAAACCGAGGGATGTCCTCCCCAAGCTCCCTGTCTCAAAATTATCAGGCCGAAGATTTTTTTAAATTCATTCTTGGGATTTAGGCATTCAGGACTTTTTCCCATCCTTAATCGCCCCGTGAGAAGGTGGGGGTGAGCCTCCTTCTTGAACCGCTGCAGTCCGCGTTGTTATGTCTGTAATGTACCTATGAATGACTCCACGAGACAATGGGCCCAAGTTTCCACACGCGCCTAGAACGGCGCAGTCCCGACCTGGGCGCCCGTTTTTCGCGCCACAAAGTGCGCCTAAAAAAAACCTCCATATTCTCCACCTCCCTGCAGGTCCTCTGGCCCTCGGCGCAGCGCAGCAGGAGCTGTAGGGGGCGGAGCCAGGTCCCTGCGCTGAAAGCAGTGTCGGGACCTCTGCACATGCGCACTACAGTGGGCACGCATGTTCAGTAGCTCCAGGCGCCCGAAACTGTGTGGGAGGGGCCTGAAGCACGCAGCCCCTAGCCCTGGTCCAATGGCCTCACTGGGGCTGTGTGAATAAGGCTCCTCCCACGGCCAGCTCCTGCTTCCCCCCCCCACCCCCGACCCGACCCGACCCAACTCCCGCTCCCTCCCTCTCTCTCTCTCTCTCCCTCCCCCCCTCCTCCCTCTCCCCCCTCTCCCTCTCCCCCCCCTCTCTCTCCCTCCCTCCCCCGCCCCCCCCCGACCCGAACCGAACCGAACCTCCCCGACCCGACCCAACCCAACGCCACCTACCTGTAAATCTGGTGCTGGGGACAGGCCCTGCCCGAAGTCTCGGGCCGGCCCGTTCAGCCTTCGGTCCCGAATGGCCTGCCTGAAGCACTTTCACACAAGTAGGAAGATGGTTTATTTAATCTTTTCTTTGCTTATAAATGTTTATTCAGGTTGGATTTATTTGTATAATATTTGTATAAGTATAAATAAGGATTTATTGTAGAATTTAATGACTTCCCTCCCCCCCCCCTCGCTCTGGACGCCTAATTTGTAACCAGCGCCTGATTTTTTAATGTGTAGAACAGGTTTTTTCAGTTCGACAAAAATCTTCACTTGCTCCATTCTACTTTAGTTTGGAGTACGTTTTCACTGTGGAAACTTTCAAATCAGGCGTCAGTGGCCAGAAAAATTCTGTTCCAAAGTAGAACTGTTCTACCTGACTAGAACTGCAGAAAACAAAATGTGGAGAATTGCGATTTCTAAGATAGTCCGTTCTCCACCAGTTGCTCCTAAAAATCAGGCGCAAATCATGTGGAAACTTGGGCCCATTGTGTTGTACTTTTGGTCCTTTATTTGCAACTCCAGAGTGAGGCACCAACATGGTGGGCAGCCCTTTATACTGGGCCCTGCACACCTGTGCAAGTGACCCTCAGGTCTCCCACCGCAATGCCCTCTGGTGGACAGCCTCTGCCACAGGGGCAGGAAACCCCGGTCTCCACCAGTTGCACCCTCTAGTGGTGCCAGCATAGTATATACACAGTGTAAACCTTATTGATAGTACATCAGGTAACAAGTCTCCATCTTATGTAACTATACAGTGACTGCACAGAGAGTATATCTGTAGTCTGCATATATAACACATGTGGTGAAGGTGCTCCCACAGTGCTGTTAGGGAGGGAGTTCCAGGATTGTGACCCAGCGACGATGAAGGAACGGCCGATATATTTCCAAGTCGGGATGGTGTGTGACTGGGAGGGGAACGTGGAGGTGGTGGTGTTCCCATGCACCTGCTGCCCTTGTCCTTCTAGGTGGTAGAGGTCGCGGGTTTGGGAGGTGCTGCTGAAGTTGGCCATGCGTGAACAAAATGGGTCCAATCGAGACTGAGCTTACACAATGCAAGTGCGAGATGGGCCCAAATGCAATAGTCAAAACCCGGGTATCTCCCCCCCTTGCTTCCCTGCGTGTGGCACTCCATACACGCTCAAACAGGCTCCCCTACAAAGGAAGAGGGAGGTAATTGGTACCATGGCACGGTGTGTGATTTATACGGAGCTATCGACTTTTTGGACGAGGTCGGGAGCGGATGGGAAGTAAGGAACAGAATGATAACCCTCTCCTGGTTTTGGAGATGAGCATCTGGTAATTAATGAAATTGGAAGATGTCTGGTTTTCAACAGTGTCAGTCATGACCTCTCTCGCTTCTGAGTCAGGAGGTCATGGATTCAAATCCCACGCCACAGACTCGAGCACAAAATCCAGGCTGATCCTCCCAGTGCAGTACTGAGGGAGTGTTGCACTGTCAGAGGGGCAGTACTGAGGGAGCGGCGCACTGTCGAGGGGCAATACTGAGGGAGTGCCGCACTGTCGGAGGGGCAGTACTGAGGGAGTGTTGCACTGTCAGAGGGGCAGTACTGAGGGAGTGTTGCACTGTCAGAGGGGCAGTACTGAGGGAGTGCCGCACTGTCGGAGGGGCAGTACTGAGGGAGTGTTGCACTGTCAGAGGGGCAGTACTGAGGGAGCGCCGCACTGTCGGAGGGGCAGTACTGAGGGAGTGTTGCACTGTCAGAGGGGCAGTACTGAGGGAGTGCCGCACTGTCAGAGGGGCAGTACTGAGGGAGCGCCGCACTGTCAGAGGGGCAGTACTGAGGGAGTGCCACACTGTCGGAGGGGTAGTACTGAGGGAGTGCCGCACTGTCAGAGGGGCAGTACTGACGGAGTGCATCACTGTCGGAGGGGGCAGTACTGAGGGAGCGCCGCACTGTCGGAGGGGCAGTACTGAGGGAGTGCCGCACTGTCGGAGGGGCAGTACTGAGGGAGTGCCGCACTGTCGGAGGGGCAGTACTGAGGGAGCGCCGCACTGTCGGAGGGACAGTACTGAGGGAGACCCGCACTGTCGGAGGGACAGTACTGAGGGAGCGCCGCACTGTCGGAGGAGCAGTACTGAGGGAGTGCCGCACTGTCGGAGAGGTAGTAGTGAGGGAGCGCCGCACTGTCAGAGGGGCAGTACTGAGGGAGTGCCGCACTGTCGGAGGGACAGTACTGAGGGAGTGCCGCACTGTCGGAGGGGTAGTATTGAGGGAGCGCCGCACTATCAGAGGGACAGTACTGAGGGAGCGCCGCACTGTCGGAGGGACAGTACTGAGGGAGCGCCGCACTGTCGGAGGGACAGTACTGAGGGAGTGCCGCACTGTCGGAAGGGCAGTACTGAGGGAGCGCCGCACTGTCGGAGGGGCAGTACTGAGGGAGTGCCGCACTGTCGGAAGGACAGTACTGAGGGAGTGCTGCACTGTCGGAGGGGCAGTACTGAGGCAGCACTTTGAGACGTCCGGTGGATATGAAAGGTGCTGTAGAAATGCTGACGTTCAAGCTGCAGGAGCGTTTCACAGTCTGTTGACACGAGCAGGCCTTCACACGCGGTTTAACAATTCTTATCTCGCCATGCCAAGGGCGAGACTGGACAGAATGAGACTGCCACAGCGAGATGAGGAGGAGGCAAAATGGTGCACGGACATGTCACGTGGCTTATCCATTTGTATTTTTACATTGAGCTGATTTGTACTTTGAAGTTAATATTGCAGTAAAAATTCTCTCACTGGCAGTTGAGCAGCTTTGTGCTGTAATTAATTTCACGGTCTCAGTGTGTGAGGTACCAACACAACTCACTTGTCCCAAGGACTCAGGGTTTGTGGATCGCTGTAACAGTCGAGGGTCAATGCTGCTGACATTGGTGACCAATACTCTCCAGGGACAAGGTCTGCTCTTGTGTGTGTGTGAAACAGACGTTCTCATTCAGCATTGTCTACATTTTCCTTCTGATTGGATTGAAGCATGACTGGTTGTATCGTTTGATTGGAAATGTGCGAATGGGCGGTGATTATAAATCTCGGCTTTACAAGATCCGAAACTGGTCATGTCCCTTTCCAGGCAGCATGGGATTGTGTTTATTGGGATCCAAGTCTATCACGTGTCGACTATTACTCTCTTCCCCCAGTGCCACAGGTAGGTGCAGTGTGGGGCACATCAGATGTGGCTGCACAATTAGTGCCCTCGAGTTAGGGCGGAGAGGAAATAAATATCATCAGAGTTTCCCACTCCTGGTCACGATCCAAAGACTCTGCGGCGAGTGTCTCATCTCCTGACTCCCCAAAGCCTTTCCACCATCTACAAGGCACAGGTCAGGAGTGTGATGGAACACTCCCCACTCGCCTGGATGGTGCAGCTCCAACAACACTCGAGAAGCTCGACACCATCCAGGACAAAGCAGCCACTTGATCGACACGCTACCCACCACCTTCAACACTCACTCCCTCCACCACCGGCGCCCCCTGGCTGCAGTGTGTACCATCTACAAGATGCACTGCAGCAACTCGCCAAGGCTTCTTCAGCAACACCTCCCAAACCCGCGACCTCTACCACCTAGAAGGACAAGGGCAGCAGGTCCATGGGAACACCCCCACCTCCACGTTCCCCTCCCAGTCACACACCATCCCGACTTGGAAATATATCGGCCGTTCCTTCATCGTCGCTGGGTCACAATCCTGGAACTCCCTCCCTCTCAGCACTGTGGGAGCACCTTCACCACACGGACTGCAGCGGTTCAAGAAGGCGGCTCACCACCACCTTCTCAAGGGGCAATTCGGGATGGGCAATAAATGCCGGCCTTGCCAGCGACGCCCACATCCCAGGAATGAATATAAATGAAAAAACAGCTCTTGTGGCGAAGTGCCTGTGTGGGGTTCAGGTGGGCGGGACCCTGAGATTAAACAGGGGTCCCGCACTCACAGAGAGTCAGAACTTTCAATCAAAAGGGGAGCAAAGATTCTGTGAATCGTTCTTGTCACAATATGCATCAGGGATTTAATCACAAGTTTTGATGAATTTTTAATACCTCTCTTGCCGTCAAAGCCAGTTTATATATCGGCAGTTAATAACTCACTAATGAAATCATAAGAACATGAAGCTTTGATGTCAGTGATTTCTGACCAAGTAACTTTGTTGTTGGTCAGTCAATTTACATTCTCCCGAATGGTTCGGTGTCAGTTGTGGCTCAGTGCGGCACACTCTCGCCTCTGAGTCAGAAGGTTGTGGGTTCAAATCCCACTCCAGAGACTTGAACACAAATTTCTAAGCTGTCACTCCCAATGCAGTACTGAGGGAGTGCCGCACTGTCGGAGGGGCAGTACTGAGGGAGTGCCGCACTGTCGGAGGAGCAGTACTGAGGGAGCGCCGCACTGTCGGAGGGGCAGTGCTGAGGGAGCGCCGCACTGTCGGAGGGGCAGTGCTGAGGGAGCGCCGCACTGTCGGAGGGGCAGTACTGAGGGAGTGCCGCACTGTCGGAGGGGCAGTACTGAGGGAGCGCCGCACTGTCGGAGGGGCAGTACTGAGGGAGCGCCGCACTGTCGGAGGGGCAATACTGAGGGAGCGCCGCACTGTCGGAGGGGCAGTACTGAGGGAGTGCCGCACTGTCGGAGGGGCATTACTGAGGGAGCGCCGCACTGTCGGAGGGGCAGTACTGAGGGAGTGCTGCACTGTCGGAGGGACAGTACTGAGGGAGTGCTGCACTGTCGGAGGGACAGTACTGAGAGAGTGCCGCACTGTCGGAGGGGCAGTACTGAGGGAGTGCCGCACTGTCGGAGGGGCAGTACTGAGGGAGTGCCGCACTCTCGGAGGGGCAGTACTGAGGGAGTGCTGCACTGTCGGAGGGACAGTACTGAGGGAGTGCTGCACTGTCGGAGGGACAGTACTGAGGGAGTGCCGCACTGTCGGAGGGGCAGTACTGAGGGAGTGCCGCACTGTCGGAGGGGCAGTACTGAGGGAGTGCCGCACTGTTGGAGGGGCAGTACTGAGGGAGCGCCGCACTGTCGGAGGGGCAGTACTGAGGGAGTGCCGCACTGTCGGAGGGGCAGTACTGAGGGAGTGCCGCACTGTCGGAGGGGCAGTACTGAGGGAGTGCCGCACTGTCGGAGGGGCAGTGCTGAGGGAGCGCCGCACTGTCGGAGGGGCAGTACTGAGGGAGTGCCGCACTGTCGGAGGGGCATTACTGAGGGAGCACCGCACTGTCGGAGGGGCAGTACTGAGGGAGTGCTGCACTGTCGGAGGGACAGTACTGAGGGAGTGCCGCACTGTCGGAGGGGCAGTACTGAGGGAGCGCCGCACTGTCAGAGGGGCAGTACTGAGGGAGTGCCGCACTGTCGGAGGTGCCGTCTTTCAGGTGAGACATTAAACCGAGGCCTGTGCTCTCAGGTGAACTATTTCGAAGAAGAGCAGGGGAGTTCTCCCCGGTGTCCTGGGGCCAATATTTAATCCCTTAACCGACATCACTAAAGCAGATTATCAGTGTCATTGTCACATTGCTGTTCGTGGGATCTTCCTGTGCGTAGAATGTGTTGATGCCATGCCCGTATGACAGGCGCGCACTCACATTCTGTGCTGGACGTGAGATAGCGCCATTTTTGTGATATAGGCGTCCAGGGCTAGTGGCTGAAACAGGCGTTAGGCCCCCTCTTCGCCTATGCGAGGAACCCAATGCCTGTTTCCAGACACCTCCCTTCGCTAGACTGGGCTGCAGTTACCCACCGCGGGACTTGCTGTGTTCAGCGTAACTGCGTCTGCATTTAAATATTCCTGTTAAGCAACGCCTCGATTTCAACATTCTCATCCTTGTTTTCAAATCCCTCCATGGCCCTCGCCCCTCCCTATCTCTGTCATCTCCTCCAGCCCCACAACCCCCCGAGATATCTGCGCTCCTCTAATTCTGCCCTCCTGAGCATCTCTGATTATAATCGCTCCACCATCGGTGGCCGTGCCTTCTGGTGCCTGGGCCCCAAGCTCTGGAAATCCCTCCCGGTAGTGGGTAAAATGATGGAATCAATTATTAAGGATGTCATAGCAGCGCATTTGGAAAGAGGTGACATGATAGGTCCAAGTCAGCATGGATTTGTGAAAGGGAAATCATGCTTGACAAATCTTCTGGAATTTTTTGAGGATGTTTCCAGTAGAGTGAACAAGGGAGAACCAGTTGATGTGGTATATTTGGACTTTCAGAAGGCTTTCGACAAGGTCCCACACAAGAGATTAATGTGCAAAGTTAAAGCACATGGGATTGGGGGTAGTGTGCTGACATGGGTTGAGAACTGGTTGTCAGACAGGAAGCAAAGAGTAGGAGTAAATGGGGACTTTTCAGAATGGCAGGCAGTGACTAGTGGGGTACCGCAAGGTTCTGTGCTGGGGCCCCAGCTGTTTACACTGTACATTAATGATTTAGACAAGGGGATTAAATGTAGTATCTCCAAATTTGCGGATGACACTAAGTTGGGTGGCAGTGTGAGCTGCGAGGAGGATGCTATGAGGCTGCAGAGCGACTTGGATAGGTTAGGTGAGTGGGCAAATGCATGGCAGATGAAGTATAATGTGGATAAATGTGAGGTTATCCACTTTGGTGGTAAAAACAGAGAGACAGACTATTGTCTGAATGGTGACAGATTAGGAAAAGGGGAGGTGCAAAGAGACCTGGGTGTCATGGTACATCAGTCATTGAAGGTTGGCATGCAGGTACAGCAGGCGGTTAAGAAAGCAAATGGCATGTTGGCCTTCATAGCGAGGGGATTTGAGTACAGGGGCAGGGAGGTGTTGCTACAATTGTACAGGGCCTTGGTGATGCCACACCTGGAGTATTGTGTACAGTTTTGGTCTCCTAACCTGAGGAAGGACATTCTTGCTATTGAGGGAGTGCAGCGAAGGTTCACCAGACTGATTCCCGGGATGGCGGGACTGACCTATCAAGAAAGACTGGATCAACTGGGCTTGTATTCACTGGAGTTCAGAAGAATGAGAGGGAACCTCATAGAAACGTTTAAAATTCTGACGGGGTTAGACAGGTTAGATGCAGGAAGAATGTTCCCAATGTTGGGGAAGTCCAGAACCAGGGGACACAGTCTGAGGATAAGGGGTAAGCCATTTAGGACTGAGATGCGGAGGAACTTCTTCACCCAGAGAGTGGTGAACCTGTGGAATTCTCTACCACAGAAAGTTGTTGAGGCCAATTCACTAAATATATTCAAAAAGGAGTTAGATGAGGTCCTTACTACTCGGGGGATCAAGGGGTATGGTGAGAAAGCAGGAATGGGGTACTGAAGTTGAATGTTCAGCCATGAACTCATTGAATGGCGGTGCAGGCTAGAAGGGCCGAATGGCCTACTCCTGCACCTATTTTCTATGTTTCTATGTTTCTAAACCTCTCCGCCTCTCTACCTCTCGTTCCTCCTTCAAGCCGTTTCTTAAAACCGACCTCTGTGACCCAGCTTTTGATCACCTGCGCTAATTTCTTCTTATGTGGCTTGGTGTCAAATTTATCTGTTGTGTCTTGTAACACGGCTGTGAAGCACTTTGGGACGTTTCACTGAGTTAAAGGCGCTATATAAATACACGTTGCTGTTCTGGATCTAACCCCCATGTTGCTGATCTGAAACCCCGGCACTTATCCCCAAATGCTTACACACAGACTGTTGTGTTATTGCGCACAGTATCTGGACAATACACTCCAGGCTCTGTGCTGCCCTGCCTGGAGTGTATTGTCCAGCCAAGGGCTGTTCGATCTGCAGCACAGTGCAATGGTGATGTGGCCGCTGGGTGTTACAGGACATTACCTTGTCACAGCTCCGCAGCTGTGGCTCGGTGGGGCACACTCCTCTCCGAGTCAGAAGTTTTTGTGGGTTCAAGCCCCACTTCAGAGACTTGAGCCCATAATCCAGGCTGACACTCCCAGTGCAGTGCTGAGGGAGCGCTGCACCGTCGGAAGAGATGTTAAAACGAGGCCCCTTCTTGGGCAGACGTAAGAGATCCCACGGCACTATCTGATGAAGCGCAGGGGAGTTCTGGCCCAAATTTACTCCTTCACAGATTATTGGCTCATTATCACATTGCTGTTCGTGGGAGCTTGCTGTGCCCTCAGTGATTGCTCAACCAGTGGGGCCGTGCCTTCTGTTGCCTGGGCCTTAAGCTCTGGAACTCCCTCCCTATACCTCTCCGTCCCTCTATCTCTCTTTCAATCTTCAAGATGCTCCTTAAATCCTACCTCTTTGACCGAGCTTTTGGTCACCTGAGCTAAATTCTCCTTATGCGGCTCGGTGTCAAATTTTTAATCTCATAACACTCCTGTGAAGCGCCCTGGGATGTTGCACAACATTAAAGGGGCTATATAAATACAGATTGTTGTTGGTGTTGTGATATTTTTGAGACGTAGCCCATGAGAAACATGGGAGAGGGTCCAAAGGCTGATGTATAGGACACTGCCAAGGGCCAAAAGAATAGGAGAGAGAGATAAAGAGGTAAAAAGTGCAGATAATGTTACGTGACATCAAGCTTGGGCTCAGAAAGGTTGTGGATCCTAGGGGCGAGGGGCAATTTGCGGGGGGTTGGTGACGAGGATTGCCACAGTTTGGAATGGAATGAGTTAGAGGAGACAGCAGTGTGAGCCTGGACAATAGCCGGAGGAGGCAGAGGGTGCAGGGTAGGGGGCTGGAGCATTTCGAGCGGAGCAGGAACAAGAGAAAAAATCCCAGGGAGCATCATGTTCCCTCAATTCGATCTGACAAGCTTTAACTTTTATTGGTGTTATTTTATTGAGAGTATCCTTTCTGGTTGAGAATGGGTAGGAGGGTAATTTAATCGAGGGGCTCCCCTCATGTCCATAAAGCACTCAATCGTCTCTCGTGTGGTTTTCCAAATCATATGAACCCCTTCAAATAAAATCACTGATTTAATGTCTACTCCTCGTTATCTCAGATCTAATGATGGAGAATGATGTAGACAGCGAGATTTGATTGCCAAGCTCATGATATTATATGTAACCTTCAGGGCCGTTGACCTAGGGCCGTGTGGCTCTTTGTCAGCCGGCGCGGACACGATGGGCTGAAATGGCCTCCTTCTGCCCTGTAAATTTCTATGTTTCTATGACGCCATCTGAATTACCAATTCACTTATAGTCTTCCATCTCCGATGTGTGCTTGCATCTTCAGCAGCAGTTGGTTCCAAATCGCACTCAGACAGACGAGATGCACAGGGTTCAGATGTTGGAATGAGTTCGGGCAGTAACATGCTTTTTTCCTTTAATTGAACACCGTGCTCTGTATTGTGAATTATCCCGGAGTGATCTTTGCCGAGGCGAATACTATCTCGACGGAAGTGTCTCTGGTGTTACAGCGTGTGATTGTACTGACGTCGTCGGCTGCAAGACCAGACTTGCCAGTCAATATTCAATATCTCAATGGGCTACTCAGCTGGTGAAAATGCAGACTGTGCTGCCCTGGAATAAAATGATCTAAAGAATCAAGTCCAAATGATTCTGGGCACCTTTCTAGACCAGAATTATAATCAATGTGGAGGAGATTACTTTAACTTCAAGCTAGCAAAGCGAACTGTCAGCGTTGAATAAATCCAAAGGGCAGGATTTTCAAGCAGTGTCCATTTAAGCCAAAATCAGAAAGATAACTAAAAGTGGAAAGCTATCTGTTGTCCCACGGGACGCCAAGAACAAGCCGGCATCATTGACATGTTGTCCGTGCTTTGCTGTGCTGGCTGTCAGATCAGCAAGGGTTTTCACGAGTAGGATTATTTTGGTTGAGTGTTAAAACCACAGGCCCAAGGGCTGGATTTTGGGCTTTGATGTGTTTGGGACAGTAATGCCGGTGGGGCGGGAAAGTTAGCGCGGGGGAACAGTTTGTGGCTCAGTCAGTAACGCTGGGCAGCTGGACCCTGAGTGTGGGCCCAGTGGTAAGGCAGGCGTTGTACACCTCTCGGGCGTTAGCGCGGGAAACTCCCGAGTACGTTGCCCACGCCACCACAACGTAACTCACAAAGGGCATTAAAAGAAACCACAATGGCACTTACCTTAGGACGGCGTTACTTACCTCTCTGCTGTCGGGATGGTCGGAGCACCCATTCCCCCAGGCGGTCACCGCGGGAGTGAAAACTCGCGTCGGTCTCGCGACCAGGGACCTCGCTCACTGGCACAGCTCCTCCAGGCGGTGCTGCTCCGTGCCACCGCTAAACCGAACCCGAGGATCGCCGTGGGGCACCGGAGGCTGGTCGCCCGCCCAGAACACCTCACCGCCACCACAGCCACCGCTCCGGGACAAAGGATGGAGCGCAAAACACTGGAACATCTACCCCCGTTACAGTGTCTGCCCTGAGTAAATCGGGATCATCCTCTCCCAACAAATGAGAGGGGTTGTGGTAGATCGGCTCATTTGCAAATCTCACCTGATCCCTCTGTCGGGCTTTGATTGGATTCTCACCGTCGCAGGACAACAAGTGCCAGCAGCCTCAGCAAGCTGCGCCAGGCACGAGGGACTGCGCTAAAAGAAAGACCTGCATCTCTATCGCTCTTTCTTTCTTTCCATTCCTCCCTCAAATAACAGAGCACTCTCGGCCCGCCTCCTGTCTTCCACCCTCCATAAACTTCAGCTCATCCAAAACACGGCTGCCCCATGTCCTAACTCGCACCGAGTCCCGCTCACCCATCACCCGCTGTGCTCACTGACCTGTGTCCTAACTCGCACCGTTCCACTCACCCATCACCCCCTGTGCTCGCTGACCCATGTCCTAACTCGCACCGAGTCCCACTCACCCATCACCCCCTGTGCTCGCTGCCCCGTGTCCTAACTCGCACCGAGTCCCGCTCACCCATCACCCCCTGTGCTCGCTGACCCGTGTCCTAACTTGCACCGAGTCCCGCTCACCCATCACCCCCTGTGTTCGCTGACCCGTGTCCTAACTCGCACCGAGTCCCACTCACCCATCACCCCCTGTGCTCACTGCCCCATGTCCTAACTCGCACCGAGTCCCACTCACCCATCACCCCCTGTGCTCGCTGACCTACATTGGCTCCCGGTCTGAGGCAACTCCTCAATTAAAAATTTCTCATCCTTGTTTTCAAATCCCTCCATGACCCTCGCCCCTCCCTATCTCTGTAATCTCCTCCAGCCCCACAACCCCCCCGAGATCTCTGCGCTTCTCCAATTATGGCCTCTCGAACATTCCCAATTTCCATCGCTCCACCATCGGTGGCCGTGCCTTCTGTTGCCTGGGCCCCAAGCTCTGGAACTCCCTCCCTAAACCTCTCCACCTCTCTAGCTCTTTTTTCTTCTTTAAGACGCTCCTTAAAACCTCCCTCTTTGACCAAGCTTTTGGTCATCTGCCCTAATATCTCCTTGTGTGGCTCGGTGTCAAATTTGGTCTGATAATCGCTCCTGTGACGTTTTACTACATTAAAGGTGCTATATAACTACAAGTTTTTGTTGGTGCTGGTCATTTATTTCATGACCATTTGTGGGATCTTGCTGTGTGCAAAATGGCCACCACAGTTCTTGCATTACAACAGGCACTGCACTCCTTGTATGTGGAGAGCTTTGAAGCATTGCTGCGAGAGTTGAACAGGAGCTGCACTGATGCAAGCCTTTACATGAGAACGATTTAATCGGCACATCCTAAATCCATTTCTCGATAGATTTCAGTTCAGCCCAAGGTGAGGGTCGTCACTGCTGAACGTCGGGATAATGAGAGCACTATTAAGCATTTCCCATACAAAATTAGAATTGAGGGAAGAGCGCAGAGTAATATATCCACTGCTGACTGATTTGTCCTCTTACTTTCTACGATGGTTATGGGACTGCCAGGTCACTAAGATGCAACACGCAATACGATCAGAATAAATGTAACGGGCTGATCAAAGCACAATGTGATCGTGCTTGTGATGAATGCAACATGGGCATCTGGCTGTGTAAATATAAAACTTCATCTGCAATCAGGCTATCTCACCATGTATAATATTTACACAGATCAGACATACACTGATAGCTGGGGGCATAATATTAGAATAAGGAGCCGCCCATTTAGAACAGAGATGAGGAGGAATTTCTTCTCTCAGAGGGTTGTAAATCTGTGGAATTCGCTGCCTCAGAGAGCTGTGGAAGCCGGGACATTGAATAAATTTAAGACAGAAATAGACAGTTTCTGAACCGATAAGGGGTTACGGGGAGCGGGCGGGGAAGTGGAGCTGAGTCCATGATCAGATCAGCCATGATCTTATTAAATGGCGGAGCAGGCTCGAGGGGCCGAATGGCCGACTCCTGCTCCTATTTCTTATGTTCTTATGTAGGCGGGTTGCGGGCGGGGGGGTAATTCTATTGCCTGGGGCAGGCGGTACTGAGTCAAACAGACTGGGTGATTGTTGCTTTAAATTGCCAATCTGTACTGGTCTAGACTAGCTTAGCCTTGGTTGGTGTTGAGGTTCGCTGTAACCTCCTCCAGCCCTCCAACCCTCCGAGATCTCTGCACTCCTCTAAGTCTGGCCTGTTGAGCAAAGCACTCCACATACAAGGAGCTGCAGTACCTGTTGTAATGCAAGAACTGTGGTGGCCATTTTGCACACAGCAAGATCCCACAAATGGTCATGAAATGAGTGACCAGCACCAACAATAATAACTTGCATTTAGATAGCGCCTTTAATGGAGTAAAATGTCCCGAGGCGCTTCACAGGAGAGTTCTAAATAGATCTGGGAATCCCACTGACAATTCCCCAATCCTGTGACCTCCCCACCCTCTCCCCATTACATGGGTTTGGGGTGGGGGATAGAGGCAGGACGTGTTGTGATTCCTCCCCCTGTCCATCAGCCTCACACAGACAGCATTCGTCATTGACCCCTGTCAGAAACCCAGCCACGGCCTCCGATCTATTTTTAATCCTGAAGCCGATATCCAGGCAGCAGCTAAAAGATGCTCGCCTAATAATCGGGCGTACGAGAGCTTTCCCTCAACGCTGCACCGGGATGCTCACAGGAACCCTCTTTGTTGTTTAATAGCTTTGTAACTCACTCCTGGGTGTCCATTATTCCCGACATCACAGTTCATTCATCAGTCTGACAGCCCCTCTCTCTGTATAAAAACACACAGCAATCAATTCACCTGAACACACGCTCTCCTTAATGCATTCACACAAGCTGAATGCAAATAAACCTGTGATCGGACAAGAGTCTGTTATATTTCTGATCATTACCCTTGTTATGTATTTAACCCCTTGTAACCTGCATCACACCTGTCCCACCAGAGGGCCTACCTGTTGGAGTCCCAAGGAATCCCAGCAACCCTTGGGAGCACAGTATATAAGCAGGCCACCCACTCTGGAACGACAATAAAGGAGCTAAGGTCCCACTTGTTCATTACACACAGTACTCGGTCTGACCATTTATATTGAGCATAATGACCCTGTTGTTCAGTCGGTGGTTTTTGGTTATGAGAGAGCCTTCATTTGACGGGCTAAAGCACGTCACATCTGCCCAAACACGAGAGTTAGTGCTTCCTACAGGCTCTGAAATTATCCAATCCTCTCCCCTTTCACCCCCACCCAGCTCCTGAAGCTCCGCATTATCTCAACCGCTCTTCACCCATCAGCCCAGGCAGCAGGAAATTCCGCTGCGAATAACGCAGGGCGAGGGACAGCGTACGTAAGGCCTGGGGTCAGTTTCCCATTCAGGGTCGCCCAGCTTCCTGGAGATGGTGTTTCTGGCTCCCACTGGGCCCTTGCTTTGATGATCTTTGTAGCTGAGGGTATGATCGAATGTTACGCCGAGGTATGTTGGCTGAGAGTTGTGACCGACCCCCACAAGTGATGTTCTCGGTTTGCAACCCTGTTCTTAAGATGAAAAGCACTGATATCAGCCGTGGCTCAGAGTGCAGCACTCTCGCCTCTGAGTCAGAAGATTGTGGGTTCAAGTCCCACTCCAGGGACCTGAGCACATAAACCTAGGCTGGAACTCCCAGTGCAGTACTGAGGGAGCCCCGCACTGTCGGAGGGGCAGTACTGAGGGAGCGCCGCACTGTCGGAGGGGCAGTACTGAGGGAGCGCCGCACTGTTGGAGGGGCAGTACTGAGGGAGCGCCGCACTGTCGGAGGGGCAGTACTGAGGGAACACCGCACTGTCGAAGGGGCAGTACTGAGGGAGCGCCGCACTGTCGGAGGGGCAGTACTGAGGGAGTGCCGCACTGTCGGAGGGGCAGTACTGAGGGACGCCACACTGTCGGAGGGGCAGTACTGAGGGACGCCACACTGTCGGAGGGGCCATCTTTCAGATGAGACATTAAACCGAGGCCCATTTGCTCCCTCAGGTGGATGTAAAAGATCCCATGGCACTATTTCGAAGAAGAACAGGGGAGTTCTCCCCGGTGTCCAGGGGCCAATATTTATCCCTCAATCAACATCACTAAAACAGATTATCTGATCATTATCACATTGCTGTGTGTGGGAGCTTGCTGTGCGCACGTTGGCTGCCGCGTTTCCCACATTACAATAGTGACTACGCTCCAAAATTACTTCATTGGCTGTAAAGCGCTTTGAGACATCCAGTGATCGTTAAAGGCGCTATAAAAATCCAAGTATTTTTTCGATGTGTGTCTTTTCTGGGTTGGCCCGCTGATTGGCTGTGTAGGAGTTGTCGAGCTCAGCTGTTACATCGCCAAGCGACGTCTCTACGCTATCTCTCGATCGGTCGGAGATGCTCGGCACAGACCATCGGCATGGAGGTAAGTTGGTGTGTGTGGATGACTGGGATGGTGGTTGCTACAGATGTTGCCGTGCGAGAGCTGTGGGCGAATTATTACATAAAGAACTTCTTGTAACTGGGTGTATTTTGGGATCTCTGTGGACTGCAATAAGACAAATGGGAAAGTCAACTGTACTCTGCTAAATATTCTCATTTCATTCAGTTAACCTTTGACACTCCAGGCATTAGCCCAATATTGCAGAATTCCCAGATAAACCCAGATTTCTTCCTGACCTTACATAACCTTTTGGAAAAGAATTAAAATTGTTCCGATGACACCACAACTTAACGAATTACTCCGGTCATAGAGCTAAATCAGAGTTGATTGCTTAAAAGATTCTGCAGACATTAAGTGGCTAATAAATTTGACTAAGTGCATCATTATTCGATGTAAGTCCTTCTAATTGCATCATTACCAATTCAAGTTGTGATCAAGATCATTTATATTCATGTTCGCAATCTCTGCACTCACTGAGTAGCACACAGACCTCCTGGAACACAGGGTTAATGCACCAAACCTTCAAATGCTGCAATCTCTACAAATCCCACTGTCATCCTACCCTTCCCAGTCACAGTACAACCAATGTTTTTGCTAAAATATCTGGGGAGAGGAATGGGTCTGGTCGGTGCCTCGGTTAGTGCCTGCAGGGGGCGGTAACGGGGCGCTGAGAGATCACCGAGCCAATTCACCGACCCCTCCGATTTCAAAATTCGCGCCCTTGTTTTCAAATCCCTCCATGGCCCTCGCCCCTCCCTATCTCTGTAATCCCCTCCAGCCCCACAACCCCCCGAGATGTCTGCGCTCCTCTAATTCTGCCCTCCTGACCATCCCTGATTATAATCGCTCCACCATCGGTGGCCGTGCCTTCTGTTGCCTGGGCCCCAAGCTCTGGAACTCCCTCCCTAAACCTCTCCGCCTCTCTTTCCTCCTTCAAAACGCTCCTTAAAACCTCCCTCAACTGCCCTAATTTCACCTTATGTGGCTCGGTGTCAAATTTGTTTGTCTGATGATACTCCTGTGAAGCACCCTGGGATGTTTCTCTACATTAAAGGCGCTATATAAATGCAGATTGTTGTTAATGACCCTCGAATGCAGTAGTGAGGGAGTGCCACATGAATAAATCCGGAGGGATTCAATGAGCAGGGAGTTGTCCCCATGTCCCGGGGCCTTATCCCTCCCTCAGCGAACAAACCAGATTAACTGGCCCATTGCTGTTGCCACGACTGCACACATACGGTGTATTTTTAATTGTACTGTGGTAAGGTTACCGACTGCTACCCTCCAGTGGTGTAGACTCAAACAGCAGCTAACACGAACCCAGAGCATGGCAGGTCGTGTATCACACCAGAGCTCAGACACAGGCAGGGGCCCAGAGAGACGAATTGTTCACGAGATCTTAGTGACTCAGTCCCACAATCGCAGCTGTACACGCAAAGCCTCTTCTAGTAACAGCCCATTGGACAGATTGGTGTCTTGGAGTGACTGCGCTGAGATTGGGTGTTGGTTTTAGAACCACGTCACTGCAGCAAGCGCCAATGTCACACTCCTGAAAGGGCGGCACTTTCGGCTTTGATGGTTTTGGGGCGGTAAAGTTTCCCCGGGAACAGTTTGCGCCTGGGTGGGTAAGGTTGGGCAGCTGGGCCCTGAGTGTGGGTGATAGTGCGAAGGGAGGTGTTGTACACCTCTCTCGGGGCGTTAGCGCGGGAAACCCCCCGAACTAAAGACCCGGGGCCGTGAGCGCCCCGAGAGTCGCCTCGGGGCAGGCGGGGAACAGAATAAACCCACAAATACATTCCCAGTATGTTGCCCGCGCCACCGCGACATAAATCGCAACAACAATGAAAAGGAACAACAATCGGGCGTGCCTTGGCTTACCTCTCCGCTGTCGGGACGGACTGCGCGCCCGTTTTCCCCGGCAGTCACCGCGGGGCGTACGGGGCCGGACGGGAGACAAAACTCGCGCCGGTGTACTGACCAGGGGCTTCACTCACCGGGCAATGCTGCTCCGTGCCGCCACAAAACCGGGCCCGAGGATCGCCGCAGGGCGCTGGAGGCTGGCTGCCCGCCCACAACACCTCACCGCCGCCATTACTGCCACTCCGGGACGAAAAACAAAGCGCGGAGGAGCCGGAAATCTGGGTGTGGGCGATGCTGGCAAGGCCGGGATTTTTTGCCCATCCCTAAAGACAACTTAGTGGCTTTCGAGGATATTTCGGGGGTCAGTTAAGAGTCAACCATGTTGGAGTGTGACTGGAGTCACATATAGGCCCAGACCGGGTAAGGACGGGAGGATTCCTTCCCTGAAGGAACATCACTGACCCAGTTGGGCCTTTATGACAATCTGACAGCTCCATGACCATCTTTACCAATCGGTGCCAGATTTCTGTATCCAGATCTGTTCAACTGAATTTCAATTCCCAAAGTGCCTTGCTGGGACCCGAGTTCACATTCTCCGGATTATTGGTCCAAGCCTCTGAGTAACGTGATCACTACACTAACATACCCTACCCTCAGGAAGCTGTTTACAATGGACATGCTAAGTTTACAGCCCGGCACTCTAAGTTATAATCTACCCACCGATTCTGGTTCTTTGTTACCTCCAGACTTGACTATTCCAATCCACTCCTGGCCGGCCTCCCACATTCTACCCGACATAAACTTGAGATCATCCGAAACTTGGCTGCCCCGTGCCCTAACTCGCACCCAGTCCCGCTCACCCATCACCCTCTGTGCTCGATGCCCCGTGTCCGAACACATACCAGGTCCCGCTCACCCATCACCCCCTGTGCTCGCTGCCCCATGTCCTAACTCGCAACCAGTCCCGCTCACCCATCACCCCCTGTGCTCACTGCCCCGTGTCCTAACTCACACCAAGTCCCGCTCACCCATCACCCTCTGTGCTCGCTGCCCCGTGTCCTAACTCGCACCCAGTCCCGCTCACCCATCACCCCCTGTGCTCGCTGCCCCATGTCCTAACTCATACCAAGTCCCACTCACCCATCACCTCCTGTGCTCACTGCCCCATGTCCTAACTCGCACCGAGTCCAAATTGCCCAAATTGTCTGCCGCGTTTCCCACATTACAACAGTGACTACACTCCAATCGTACTTCATTGGGTGTCAAGCACTTTGGGATGGTCCTGAGGTTCTGAAAGGCACTATATAAATGCAAGTCTTTCTTTCTTAAAACACGTGTGGCTGAGAGAATCGAGCAGATTGCCTTTCGAACAGCGAGTACAGGTAACGATGGGGGTGAACTCACTGAGGACACAAGCGCGATGCCGAGAGTGAGTGGCATTCGATGTGAGCATGGGGAGACCATGTTGTAACTCGCACTGACACTCAGACAATGAACGCTGACTCGCACACCTGCCATGTTCCATTCTGTTGCTCAGGCGTTTATCTTCGACGAAGGAACGGACTAATTGTTGTGAAAGCTACTTAATGAGATATTGATTTCGTCTGAGTTGAACACACCAAGACATCAATTTCCCAGGAGAACGTAAGGCTGCAGGAGCAGGCTCAAGACATGCTCTGGATCGACAGACAGAACCCCGGATCTACAGACAGAACCCCGGATCGACAGACAGAACCCCGGATCTACAGACAGAACCCCGTGCAAATGTCATGAGCTGCCCAGAGATATTGGGGCGGACTTCCGTGTAAATATCATAGAGAGCGAAAAACCCGTTCACCTCCAACCCTGTGTCCTCAATATAGTCTCAATTCCTGCAGCACCTCCATGGAGCACGTCAAACCTGAGGGTGATCCTGGCAAGGGGACTGAGCAGCTGGCAGTGGGTGGGTCAACTGTCATTGGGCCAGACGGAGCCCCCCCCGACCCTCCCCACCCCCCCGACCCTCCCCACCCCCCCGACCCTCCCCACCCCCCCGACCCTCCCCACCCCCCGACCCTCCCCACCCCCCGACCCTCCCCACCCCCCCGACCCTCCCCACCCCCCACCAACCCTCCCCACCCCCCCCCGACCCTCCCCACCCCCCACCAACCCTCCCCACCCCCCCCCGACCCTCCCCACCCCCCACCGACCCTCCCCACCCCCCGACCCTCCCCACCCCCCCGACCCTCCCCACCCCCCCGACCCTCCCCACCCCCCCGACCCTCCCCACCCCCCGACCCTCCCCACCCCCCCACCGACCCTCCCCACCCCCCACCGACCCTCCCCACCCCCCACCGACCCTCCCCACCCCCCCACCGACCCTCCCCACCCCCCACCGACCCTCCCCACCCCCCGACCCTCCCCACCCTCCGACCCTCCCCACCCCCCACCGACCCTCCCCACCCCCCGACCCTCCCCACCCACCCCCCGACCCTCCCCACCCCCCCCCCCGACCCTCCCCACCCCCCCGACCCTCCCCACCCTCCGACCCTCCCCACCCCCCACCGACCCTCCCCACCCCCCCCCCGACCCTCCCCACCCCCCCCCCGACCCTCCCCACCCCCCACCGACCCTCCCCACCCCCCCCCCGACCCTCCCCACCCCCCCCCCGACCCTCCCCACCCCCCGACCCTCCCCACCCCCCGACCCTCCCCACCCCCCACCGACCCTCCCCACCCCCCCGACCCTCCCCACCCCCCGACCCTCCCCACCCCCCACCGACCCTCCCCACCCCCCCCCCGACCCTCCCCACCCCCCGACCCTCCCCACCCCCCCGACCCTCCCCACCCACCCTCCGACCCTCCCCACCCCCCGACCCTCCCCACCCCCCCCCCGACCCTCCCCACCCCCCGACCCTCCCCACCCCCCGACCCTCCCCACCCCCCACCGACCCTCCCCACCCCCCACCGACCCTCCCCACCCCACCGACCCTCCCCACCCCCCACCGACCCTCCCCACCCCCCGACCCTCCCCACCCCCCGACCCTCCCCACCCCCCGACCCTCCCCACCCCCCGACCCTCCCCACCCCCCCGACCCTCCCCACCCCCCGACCCTCCCCACCCCCCACCGACCCTCCCCACCCCCCGACCCTCCCCACCCCCGACCCTCCCCACCCCCCACCGACCCTCCCCACCCCCCACCGACCCTCCCCACCCCCCGACCCTCCCCACCCCCCCGACCCTCCCCACCCCCCCGACCCTCCCCACCCCCCCGACCCTCCCCACCCCCCGACCCTCCCCACCCCCCACCGACCCTCCCCACCCCCCACCGACCCTCCCCACCCCCCACCGACCCTCCCCACCCCCCGACCCTCCCCACCCCCCACCGACCCTCCCCACCCCCCACCGACCCTCCCCACCCCCCACCGACCCTCCCCACCCCCCCCCGACCCTCCCCACCCCCCACCGACCCTCCCTACCCCCCGACCCTCCCCACCCCCCCTCCGACCCTCCCCACCCCCCCACCGACCCTCCCCACCCCCCACCGACCCTCCCCACCCTCCGACCCTCCCCACCCCACCCCCCACCGACCCTCCCCACCCCCCCACCGACCCTCCCCACCCCCCACCGACCCTCCCCACCCCCCCACCGACCCTCCCCACCCCCCACCGACCCTCCCCACCCCCCCACCGACCCTCCCCACCCCCCGACCCTCCCCACCCCCCCACCGACCCTCCCCACCCCCCCACCGACCCTCCCCACCCCCCGACCCTCCCCACCCCCCACGACCCTCCCCACCCCCCACCGACCCTCCCCACCCCCCGACCCTCCCCACCCCCCCGACCCTCCCCACCCCCCACCGACCCTCCCCACCCCACATTCTACCTGACGTAAACTAGAGGTGATCCAAAACTCAGCTGACCTGTGTCCTAACTCGCACCGAGTCCCACTCACCCATCACCCCCTGTGCTCACTGACCTACATTGGCTCCCGGTTAAGCAACGCCTCGATTTCAAAATTCTCTTTCTTGTTTTCAAATCCCTCCATGGCCCTCGCCCCCTCCCTATCTCTATAATCTCCTCCAGCCACACAACCCCCCCGAGATGTCTGCGCTCCTCTAATTCTGCCCTCCTGAGCATCCCTGATTATAATCGCTCCACCATCGGTGGCCGTGCCTTCTGTTGCCTGGGCCCCAAGCTCTGGAACTCCCTCCCTAAACCTCTCCACCTCTCCACCTCTCTCTCCTCATTTAAAATGCTCCTTAAAACTGACCTCTTTGACCAAACCTGCCCTAATTTCTCGTTATGCGACTTGGTGTCAAATTTTTATCGCATAACACTCCTGTGAGGCACCTTGGGATGTTTCACTACGTTAAAGGCGCTATATAAAGTCAGGTTTGTGTTGTTATTGACTCTCCCCAGCTGTTTCTACAAACAGCCCTGAACCCAGCAGTCACGTCGCACACTCAGACTGACAGGCCGAGAGCTGGGAAGAGCTGGAAAATTTGCAGAATGAGTTGATAACCTCAGGTTAAGTAGTTAAAGCGCAGCCAATCAGGGGGAGCGATTCCATCTGCTGGTCATGGTGGCAGGAGCCAATCAGGAGTAGGGGGCACCTGTCTTACCTCCGAGTGTCTGCTTCACTCAGCAAACAACAAAACTATTCCAAACACAAAGCACGTCACAATTGCTGCCGCTCAGACAGATTACGGCAGGTATTGCCTGCCGTACAACACAGTGACGGTGTGTGCATTAACTGTGAGCAGGTGGAAACCCTGGGCTCGGCTGCTCCACCAGTGGTGGCCAGATCTACAGCCACCTCGGCCCCAAGCTCTGCCGGTCCTCCCACCTCACTCCTGAGGCTTATAACCCAACTCTTTGTCATCTTCATATTCCTGAATCAGCAGTGAATACACAGAGACCCACTCACACTCACACACCCACAATCACACACACACACACACACACACACGCACACACGCACACACACACTCACTCACACACTCACACACAGACACACTCACACACACAGAGACCCACTCACACTCACACACCCACAATCACACACACACACACACTCACACACGCACACACACACACACACACACACAGACACACTCACACACTCACACACGCACACACACACACACACACACACACACACAGACACACTCACACAATACACACTCACACACCCACAATCACACACACAAACACACACTCACACACGCGCACACACACACACACACACACACACCCACAATCACACACACACACACACACACACACTCACACACGCACACACACACACACACACACACACACACACACACAGACACACACACACAGACACACTCACGCACACACACACACACAGACACACTCACACTCACACACACACACACACACACCCACAGACACACTCACACCCACACACACCCACACACACCCATACACACACACACACACACACCCACACACACCCATACACACACACACACTCACACCCACACACACCCATACACACACACACACTCACACCCACACACACCCATACACACACACAGACACATACCCACTCACACACACACCCACACACACACACACTCACACGCACACACTCACATACACAGACACACACCCACACACACACTCACACACTCACACTCATACCCTCGCACACACACACTCGCACACACACACTCACACCCTCACACACACACACATACTCACACACACATACACACATCCTTGCACACACACTCACACACTCATACACACACACACATACTCACACATACACTCTTACACACACACTCACACACACCCTTGCACACACACACACTCACAAACACACACACACACACACACCCTTGCACATACACACACACTCATACACACTCACACACACCCTTGCACACTCACATACACACACACACACACACTCACACTGGTTAAGGAGCCATCTTATGTAGTGTTCGTGTTAATGATATATAAAGATATCACAGCACACAAACGATGCACAGACAATGCATGGTGTGGGATTGGTGGGTGGGGGGTGAGATCAATGAGGGGGGGGTGGTGAGATCGGTGAGGGGGAGGTGGTTAGAATCGGTGAGGTGGGGGGGGGGGGGGGTTAAACACCCTGCTGGAGAGAAAGACCGAAGACAGCGCCTCAATTCTTCGATTTATTTTTACTCCAGAACAGAAAGTAGCCGGGAGATTGGTGGGGTCAGAGAGTGGGGCCGGTATTGACGTGTTTCCCAGAAACGCTCACAGCGGGCTCAGCGGAGTGAGGCGTGCGATCCATCAGCGAACTGGGTGCAGATTGTCTGAGTGGGATTAATCCTCGGGCTGGGCTCCGACTGATAGCATCAGCCGAGCCAACCTTTGCATCTTGTGCACTGGAGAGCAGTCGCTTGGTAACTGTGGCATCACCAAAAGGAGGAGTTCTCTCCCCGTCAGTCCCGCGGCACAAAGATCTCCCACTTCAGCAATTTCTTCTCACCACTTTCACACAGAAAGGAGTTGGGATTATATTTTTTTTTAAATGAGTTGCTTTTAAATGCTGTGTTTTGGAAGCAAAGTGTTTTGGAAGCAAAATGCATTCATGCAAGTTTTAATAATGAAAATGGCACCGAGACAGTTGGTGTGCACAATGTTAATGAGCGAGCTTTGATATTATATCCCCAGAGACACGAAGCAATTCATTATAAACTGTTATAAAACAGTGCACAGGCCTCAACTGGAGCATTGTGTCCAATTCTGGGCACCGCACTTAGGGAAGGGTTTATGGAATGGTCCCCGGGGGGTGAGGGACTTCAGTGACAGGGAGAGACTGGAGAAGCTGGGGTTGTTCTCCCTGGAGCAGAGAAGGTTGAGAGGAGATTTGATCGAGGTGTTCAAAATCACGAGGGGTTTTAATACATGGATCGGGGAGAAAGTGTTCCCCGGGGGCGGGAGGGCTGGTAACCAGGGGGACACAGATTGACGATAATCGGCGATGGAACCAGAGGGGGAGATGGGGAGAATGCGTTTACGCAGTGAGTTGTTGTGATCGGGAACGCGCTGCCTGAAAGGACGGTGGGAGCAGATTCAATCGTGACTTTCAAACCGGGAATTGAATAAATACAGGGCTGTGGGGGAAGGGGCGGGGGGAGTGGGACTGATTGGATCGCACGCTCACAGAGCTGGCACAGGAACGATGGGCCGAATGGCCCCCTTCTGTGCGGTATCATTGCATGATTGTAAATTTCCCGACAGGAAACAAGATTACAAGTAAGGTAAAAGGTGTAGGCGTCCTCTGCCCCGGTGAGATTAATGTAGCGATGTTTCAGGGTAAGAATATGACGATACACACACCATTGCTGAAGCCAGGCTCATCCCTCCTCACCAGAGACCACCCGTGGTCCCAATGACCCATGGACCATGCAGTGTCTGACAAGCATCTCATCTCTGCCTGAACATAGGCTTCAATCGCATTCCCACACATGTATGCAGCCAGCATTTTCCAACTCCGTGGGAGTCCATTTCACGACTGGTAATGAGGGGCCTTACCTCACGCCTTTCACATGAACGCAATTCATTATTTTGGAATGGCTGCAGTTACACAGGCAAATTCAGCAATTCTTTGTCACGAGCAATCACCCCACAAGTTGCAATGAGATGAAGGACAATTGAATCAGCTTTTGATGATGTTTGAGGGAGATATACTGGTCAGGACTCTGGGAGTACACTCTGACAGTGCGGTGCTCCCTCAGTACCGCCCCTCTGACAGTGCTGCACTCCCTCAGTACTGCCCCTCCGACAGTGTGGCACTCCCTCAGCACTGCCCCTCCGACAGTGTGGCACTCCCTCAGTACTGCCCCTCCGACAGTGCAGCGCTCCCTCAGTACTGCCCCTCCGACAGTGCAGCGCTCCCTCAGTACTGCCCCTCCGACAGTGTGGCACTCCCTCAGTACTGCCCCTCCGACAGTGCGGCGCTCCCTCAGTACTGCCCCTCCGACAGTGCGGCACTCCCTCAGTACTGCCCCTCCGACAGTGCGGCGCTCCCTCAGCACTGCCCCTCCGACAGTGCGGCACTCCCTCAGTACTGCCCCTCCGACAGTGCGGCACTCCCTCAGTACTGCCCCTCCGACAGTGCGGCGCTCCCTCAGTACTGCCCCTCCGACAGTGCGGCACTCCCTCAGTACTGCCCCTCCGACAGTGCAGCACTCCCTCAGTACTGCCCCCCCGACAGTGCGGCACTCCCTCAGTACTGTCCCTCCGACAGTGCGGCACTCCCTCAGTACTGCCCCTCCGACAGTGCGGCGCTCCCTCAGTACTGCCCCTCCGACAGTGCGGCACTCCCTCAGTACTGCCCCTCCGACAGTGCAGCGCTCCCTCAGTACTGCCCCTCCGACAGTGCAGCGCTCCCTCAGTACTGCCCCTCCGACAGTGTGGCACTCCCTCAGTACTGCCCCTCCGACAGTGCGGCGCTCCCTCAGTACTGCCCCTCCGACAGTGTGGCACTCCCTCAGCACTGCCCCTCCGACAGTGTGGCACTCCCTCAGTACTGCCCCTCCGACAGTGCAGCGCTCCCTCAGTACTGCCCCTCCGACAGTGCAGCGCTCCCTCAGTACTGCCCCTCCGACAGTGCGGCGCTCCCTCAGTACTGCCCCTCCGACAGTGCGGCGCTCCCTCAGTACTGCCCCTCCGACAGTGCGGCGCTCCCTCAGCACTGCCCCTCCGACAGTGCGGCACTCCCTCAGATCTGCCCCTCCGACAGTGCGGCACTCCCTCAGTACTGCCCCTCCGACAGTGCAGCGCTCCCTCAGCACTGCCCCTCCGACAGTGCGGCACTCCCTCAGTACTGCCCCTCCGATAGTGCGGCACTCCCTCAGCACTGCCCCTCCGACAGTGCGGCACTCCCTCAGTACTGCCCCTCCGACAGTGCGGCACTCCCTCAGTACTGCTCCTCCGACAGTGCGGCACTCCCTCAGCACTGCCCCTCCGACAGTGCGGCCCTCCCTCAGTACTGCCCCTCCGACAGTGCGGCGCTCCCTCAGTACTGCCCCTCCGACAGTGCGGCGCTCCCTCAGTACTGCCCCTCCGACAGTGCGGCACTCCCTCAGTACTGCCCCTCCGACAGTGCGGCACTCCCTCAGTACTGCCCCTCCGATAGTGCGGCACTCCCTCAGTACTGCCCCTCCGACAGTGCGGCGCTCCCTCAGTACTGCCCCTCCGACAGTGCAGCGCTCCCTCAGTACTGCCCCTCCGACAGTGCGGCACTCCCTCAGTACTGCAGATTAGCCGAGATTATGTGACATGTTGGTGTGGCGATTGATGCCATTACCTTCTGACTCGCAGGCAGGAGTGCTCACAGCGGTGCCAGGCTAACTCTCATTCAATACGTTGTCGGGGATCCCTGCTGGAGGCTTGTTAATTCCTCGAGCTCTGTGATCACAGTTTAACTTAAATAAGCTGCTTAAATTACATTATCCTGGGTTCCCAACATGTTAAAGTCCTCTATTGTGCTCTTTCTCGCAATCCTACTTTGTGCAATGAAAAGTAAGTTTAATTCTGTCAGCCTTTCTTCAGAAATTGGAGTTTTAAATCGATGGATAATCTCTGCTGCACCTCTGTGAATCGTGCTCAGTGAATCAAGCTGGTCCAAGTACTTCACATGCAGCCGGGACCCAGATTTGCAGAGGATGAATTTACTGGGTTACGGGGCAAGGCTGGATTGCTCTTGCTGGGAGCCGCAAGGGTAAAGTTGTGTTCATACCCTGTTTGTTGCACGAACTCTCACTGGGCGGGCATTAGGACCCTGTGGGAGCTGTTCACACACTGCTGTAAACATGCTGGTTCATGCTGGTTTTGGGAGCTGCTATAAAGGACACAGTTAAGTTAGTCTGTTTATTTACGTGCATTGGATCATTCACACAATCCTACAGTAGGCTGGATCCGAGGTGGATCTGAATCGCGGGCGGGAATTCCCCGGGATCCGCTCCCGGTCCCCCGTCCTGGTTTCGCCGCGAACGGCTCCCAGGAAATTGCCGGCGGCAGAGATTTCAGCACAGGAAGAGGCCACTCGGTCCATTGAAGCGAGCCTGTGCTGTCCGCTCTCTCGCCCTATCTGCTCCAATCCCGGGCCCCTGCTCCGTCTCCTCACTCTTCGGGACTTCAAGGAAATTTGGGCGCAATCGGCAAACCGGCTAAAAATTGCGTTCGTTTACCCAATTGCTCAAATTCATTTGCACATCGCCGCACGTAATGTCTGCCGCGAGCCAGTGCAGTCTCATTGTGAAAAATAATTCTGCATTGAAAACATTCCTGGATAGATGAGGAGCGGTAAATTGGTGCCCTTTGATTAATGCAGCTAAACGAGGGTCCAGCGGGAAAAAATCAGCATTTTAGCCAGTGTCTCGCCCACCACTGACAAGGAACCCAATTTTAAATCACTTAAATTGACTTAACATGACCCCATTCATGGTGTGCAGCAGTCAGTTGCTTCGTAAATAAAATATTTTTAGATATTTAAAAGGTTTTAAGCCGTGCCCATTGGTGTCCTTGAGCTTCGAGGTAAGAGCCTCGAGGGCCGCAATCAGCAGGGACTCGCGGCGGCAATTAACACGATCGATCCTGGGCCGAAGCCGAGCACAATGGTGTTTGCGGCGCGATCGGAAGCTCTGGGGAGCGGAGGGCTGTTCCAATGGAGGGTTGAAGCAGGAACCAGTCCATTTATCATCATCAGAGGCAGTCCCTCGAGTCGAGGATGACTTGCTTCCAGTCAAAAGGTTCACCGGTGTTTCAATGAAGGACCTAATATTCCGGATCCTGAACTACATCCTGAAGAGTGGAAGATGCCTGTGGGTGGATTGTTTTAACGTGGGGTGACCATTGCACACCAGCCACCACACGGGGCTTGACAGAGCGAGGTCTGGGTCCAGTGGCAAGGGTTACCCAGGACGACTGGAGACCAGCTCTGTTCCATTACATGTTCCCCGCAGCTCCACATTGTGCCCAGCAGAGGGCAGGCACCTCCACAAGTTCACCGAGTATCTCAGGCCGTCTGACACAGAACTGCCAGTCATCACAACGTGGGCCTGTGATTGGGTGAGATACAGCGTCCCTTTCAGCCAGTCAAATTCATTGTTTGAGAAAGTTGATCCACCTCTGACAAATAGTTTATCTATTTTTTAAAAAAGGGTTGGGAGCAGACACTGGGAAATATCATCAAACCTCTCCGGACTGGACAAACGCCCAGTGAAAACCAACATGGCTTATCCTTGGCCCTGAGCTGTGAAAGGACTATCTGCCCCTAACTCCACACCCTGCACCTCACTGGGCACCAGCAACAATACCCAGCATGAGAAAACTCACCGAAAACTCCGGGCCCACAGAACATCTAGGCACAGGAGACAGCCATTCAGGCCAACAACCTATCCCCGTCTCAGAGATCAACCCCACCCACCCACCATTCCCCATATCCCCCAACCCCACCCACCCTCCCCCATACCCCCCAAACCCATCCACCCTCTCCCCATATCCCCCAACCCCACCCACCCACCCTCCCCCCATACCCCCAACCCCACCCACCCTCCCCCCATACCCCCAACCCCACCCACCCTCCCCCCATACCCCCAACCCCACCCACCCTCCCCCCATACCCCCAAATCCCACCTACCCACCATCTCCCCATATCCCCCAAATCCCACCTACCCACCATCTCCCCATATCCCCCAAACCCATCCACCCTCTCCCCATATCCCCCAACCCCACCCACCCACCCTCCCCCCATACCCCCAAATCCCACCTACCCACCATCTCCCCATATCCCCCAACCCCACCCACCCTCTCCCCATACCCCCAAATCCCACCTACCCACCATCTCCCCATATCCCCCAACCACACCCTCTCCCCATATCCCCCAACCCCACCCACCCTCTCCCCATATCCCCCAACCCCACCCACCCTCTCCCCATATCCCCCAAATCCCACCTACCCACCATCTCCCCATATCCCCCAACCACACCCTCTCCCCATATCCCCCAACCCCACCCACCCTCTCCCCATATCCCCCAACCCCACCCACCCTCTCCCCATACCCCCAAATCCCACCTACCCACCGTCTCCCCATATCCCCCAAACCCACCCACCTTCTCCCCATATCCCCCAAACCCACCCACCTTCTCCCCATATCCCCCAACCACACCCTCTCCCGATATCCCCCAACCCCACCTACCCACTCCCCATATCCCCCTAACCCCACCCACCCACTCCCCATATCCCCCTAAACTCACCCACCCACCTTCTCCCCATATCCCCCAAATCCCACCCACCCACCTTCTCCCCATATCCCCCAACCTCACCCTCTCCCCATATCCCCCTAACCCCACCTACCCACCCTCTCCCCATATCTCACCCCCTTTCTCTGCAGTCTGTGCTGTAGTTGATATCTGGGATGGGCAGAGAGTGAGTCTGCGTTTATTTTTGTGGGTAGTGCCCCCTCCCGGGTGAAGGGGGTGACTGAGGGTGAATGTGTCACTTCCACATTTCAATTCCTCAGCGTTTATTTGGTTTGTGGTATTCGATGTAAATAGTGAAATTTTTTACCCGGAGAATATTCCCGATTCTCTTTCCCTCACTGGAGCCACCAGGTGGAGATGTGATTCAGGGAATGGGCCAGCTTTTGTGTCTCACCCAATCCAAGTAAACTGCGTCCTGTCCAGATTGGGTTCAGGCAGCACATGCCCAGGACAGATCTGATCAACGATTATTCAGCAGTTATAGATTCTGAGACTTTGATTCACTGTTGATTGATCTCTCCCCCTCCCCCAACCCCCAGCGCTCCCACCTATCCGCCACGAACGGCACGGACTCCAGCCAATTACAAGCTGGACTGACACTAATATACTTCACAAAGGCCCTTTACATCGCCTATTTCCACCACCGTAACATCGCCCGTCTCCACCCCCGCCTCAGCTCATCCGCTGCTGAAGCCCTCATCCGTGCCTTTGATACCTCCAGACTTGACTATTCCAACTCTCTCCTGGCTGGCCTCCCACATTCTACCCGACGGAAACTAGAGGGGATCCAAAACTCGGCTTCCCCCGTGTCCTAACTCGCACCGAGTCCCACTCACCCATCACCCGCTGTGCTCACTGCCCCGTGTCCTAACTCGCACCGAGTCCCACTCACCCATCACCCCCTGTGCTCGCTGCCCCCGTGTCCTAACTTGCACCGAGTCCCACTCACCCATCACCCCCTGTGCTCGCTGACCTACATTGGCTCCCGGTTAAGCAATTTTAAAATTCTCATCCTTGTTTATAAATCCCTCCATGTCCCTCGCCCCTCCCTATCGCTGTAATCTCCTCCAGCCCCACAGCAACCCCCCCCCCGAGATATCTGTGCTCCTCTAATTCTGCCGTCCTGAGCATCCCTGATTATAATCGCTCCACCATCGGTGGCCGTGCCTTCAGCTGCCTGGGCCCCAAGCTCTGGAACTCCCTCCCTAAAGAACATAAGAACACAAGAAATAGGAACAGGAGTAGGCCATACGGCCCCTTGAGCCTGCTCCGCCATTTAATACGATCCTGGCTGATCCGATCATGGACTCAGCTCCACTTCCCCGCCCGCTCCCCATAACCCCTTACTCCCTTATCGGTTCAGAACCTGTCTATTTCTGTCTTAAATTTATTCAATACCCCAGCTTCCACAGCTCTCTGAGGCAGCGAATTCCACAGATTTACAACCCTCTGAGAGAAGAAATTTCTCCTCATCTCAGTTTTAAATGGGCGGCCCCTTATTCTAAGACCATGCCCCCTAGTTCTAGTCTCCCCCATCAGTGGAAACATCCTCTCTGCATCCACCTTGTCAAGCCCCCTCATAATCTTATACGTTTCGATAAGATCACCTCTCATTCTTCTGAATTCCAATGAGTAGAGGCCCAACCTCCTCAACCTTTCCTCATAAGTCAACCCCCTCATCCCCGGAATCAACCGAGTGAACCTTCTCTGAACTGCCTCCAAAGCAAGTATATCCTTTCGTATTTATGGAAACCAAAACTGCATGCAGTACTCCAGGTGTGGCCTCACCAATACCCTGTATAACTGCAGCAAGACTTCCCTGCTTTTATACTCCATCCCCTTTGCAATAAAGGCCAAGATTCCATTGGCCTTCCTGATCACTTGCTGTACCTGCATACTATCCTTTTGTTTTTCATGCACAAGTACCCCCAGGTCCCGCTGTACTGCAGCACTTTGCAATCTTTCTCCATTTAAATAATAACTTGCTCTTTGATTTTTTTTCTGCCAAAGTGCATGACCTCACACTTTCCGACATTATACTCCACCTACCAAATTTTTGCCCACTCACTTTGCAGATTTTGTGTGTCCTCGTCACACATTGCTTGTCCTCCCATCTTTGTATCGTCAGCTACGTTACACTCAGTCCCTCTCTCCCTCTCTCTCCTCCTTTACGACGCTCCTTAAAACCGACCTCTTTGACCAAGCTTTTGGTCACCGGCCCTAATTTCTCCTTATGTGGCTCGGTGTTAAATGTTGTTTGATAGACTGAGTGAGTGAACAGTCGGCGACAGATGGAGCATAACGTGGGAAATGTGAGGTACCACTTTGATAGGAAGAATAGAAAAACAGAATATTTTTTAAATGGTGAAAAATGTTTAACATAGAAACATAGAAAATAGGTGCAGGAGTAGGCCATTCAATGAGTTCATGGCTGAACATGCAACTTCAGTACCCCATTCCTGCTTTCTCGCCATACCCCTTGATCCCCCGAGTAGTAAGGACAATTGGCCTCAACAACTTCCTGTGGTAGAGAATTCCACAGGTTCACCACTCTCTGGGTGAAGAAGTTTCTCCTCATCTCGGTCCTCAATGGCTTACCCCTTGGTTGTTGGTGTTGACAGAGATTTGGGTGTCCCTTGTACAGGAAACACAGAGAGCGAGTGTGCAGGTACAGGAAGCAATAAGGAAGGCAAATGACATGTTGTCCTTTATTGCAAGGGGTTGGAGTATGAGAGTAAGGAAGTCTTGCTACAATTGTACAGGGCCTTGGTGAGACCACACCTGGACTACTGTGCACAGTTTGGGTCTCCTTATCTAAGGCAGGATATACTTGCTTTGGAGGCGGTATCACAGAGGTTCACTGGATTGATTCCTGGGATGAGAAGGTTGTCTCACGATAAGAGATTGTGCAGAGTGGGCCCATACACGCTGGAGTTTACAAGAACGAGTGATGATCTCACTGAAACATTCAAGATTCTGAGGGGGATTGACAGGGTAGATGCAGGGAGGATGTTTCCCCCGGGCTGGGGAGTCTAGAACCAGGGGTCACAGTCTCAGGATAAGGGGTCGGCCATTTAGGACTGAGATGAGGAGGAATTTCTTCACTCAGAGGGTGGTGAATCTTTGGAATTCTCTGCCCCAGAGGGCTCAGTCGTTGAGTATATTCAAGGCATAGATCGATAGATTTCTCGAGGTTTCAAGCGATATGGGGATCGGGCAGGAAAGTGGAGTTGAGGTCGATGATCAGCCGTGATCTCATTGAAGGGTGGAGCAGGCTCGAGGGGCCGAATAGAAACATAGACAATAGGTGCAGGAGTAGGCCATTCGGCCCTTCGAGCCTGCACCGCCATTCATTTAGATCATGGCTGATCATTCCCTCAGTACCCCTTTCCTGCTTTCTCTCCATACCCCTTGATCCCTTTAGCTGTAAGGGCCACATCTAACACACTTTTGAATATATCTAACGAACTGGCCTCAACAACTTTCTGTGGTAGAGAATGCCACAGGTTCACAATTCTCTGAGTGAAGAAGTTTCTCCTCACCTCGGTCCTAAATGGCTTATCCTTCGACTGTGACCCCCTGGTTCTGGACTTCCCCAACATCGGGAAGGCAGATTATTATCTGAATGGTGACAGATTAGTAAAAGGGGAGGTGCAATGAGACCTGGGTGTCATGGTACATCAGTCATTGAAAGTTGGCATGCAGGTACAGCAGGTGGTGAAGAAGGCAAATGGTATGTTGGTCTTCATAGCGAACATACCATTTGCCTGCATCTAACCTGTCTAATCCCGTCAGAATTTTATATGTTTCTATGAGATCCTCTCTCATTCTTCTAAGTGCCATTGAATATAAGCCTACTGGATCCAGTCTTTCTTCATATGTCAGTCCTGCCATCCCGGGAATCAGTCTGGTGAACCTTCGCTGCACTCCCTCAAAAGCAAAAATGTCCTTCCTCAGATTAGGAGACCAAAATTATACATAATATTCAAGGTGTGGCCTCACCAAGGCCCCGTACAACTGCAGTAAGACCTCTCGCTATGATCTGCCTTCCTGCTTTTATCACCAAAGTGGATAACCTCACATTTATCCACATTATACTGCATCTGCCATGTATTTGCCCACTCACCTAACCTGTACAAGCCACCCTGCAGCCTCTTAGCATCCTCCTCACAGCTCACACCACCACCCAGCTTAGTGTCATCTGCAAACTTGGAGATATTACATTCAATTCCTTCGTCTAAATCATTAATGTATATTGTAAATAGCTGGGGTCCCAGCACTGAGCCCTGCGGTACCCCACTAGTCACTGCCTGCCATTCTGAAAAGGACCCGTTTATTCCCATTCTTTGCTTCCTGTCTGCCAACCAGTTCTCTATCCATGTCAATACATTACCCCCAATACCATGTGCTTTAATTTTGCACACCAATCTCTTGTGTGGGACCTTGTCAAAAGCCTTTTGAAAGTCTAAATACACCACATCCACTGGTTTTCCCTTGTCCACTCTACTAGTTACATAATCAAAAGATTCTAGAAGATTTGTCAAGCATGATTTCCCTTTCATAAATCCATGCTGACTTGGACCGATCCTGTCACTGCTTTCCAAATGCGCTGCTATTACATCTTTAATAATTGATTCCAACATTTTCCCCACCACCGATGTCAGGCTGATTGGTCTATAATTCCCTGTTTTATATCTCCCTCCTTTTTTAAAAAGTGCTGTTACATTAGATACCCTCCAGTCCATAGGAACTGATCCAGAGTCTGTACAATGGTGGAAAATGACCACCAATGCATCCACTATTTCTCGGGCCACTTTCTTAGGTACTCTGGGATGCAGACTATCAGGCCCTAGGGATTTATCGGCCTTCGGTCCCATCAATTTTCCTAACACAATTTCCTGACTCATAAAGATTTCCTTCAGTTCCTCCTTTTCACTCGACCCTCGGTCCCCTAGTATTTCCGGAAGATTATTTGTGTCTTCCTTAGTGAAGACAGAACCAAAGTATTTGTTCAATTGGTCTGCCATTTCATTGTTCCCCATTATAAATTCACCTGAATCTGACTGCAAGGGACCTACGTTTGTCTTCACTAATCTTTTTCTCTTCACATATCTATAGAAGCTTTTGCAGTCAGTTTTTATGTTCCCAGCAAGCTTCCTCTCGTACTCTATTTTCCCCTCCGAATTAAACCCTTTGTCCTCCTCTGCTGAATTCTAAATTTCTACCAGTCCTCAGGTTTGCTGCTTTTTCTGGACAATTTATATGCCTTTTCCTTGGATTGAACACTATCCTTAATTTTCCTTGTTAGCCACGGTTGAGCCACCTTCCCCATTTTATTTTTACGCCAGACAGGGATGTACAATTGTTGAAGTTCATCCATGTGATCTTTAAATGTTTGCCATTGCCTGTCCACCATCAACCCTTTAAGTATCATTCACCAGTCTATCCTAGCCAATTCACATCTCATACCATCGAAGTTACCTTTCTTTAAGTTCAGGACCCTAGTCTCTGAATTAACTGTGTCACTCTCCATCTTAATGAATAATTCTACCATATTATGGTCACTTTTCCCCAAGGGGCCTCACACAACAAGATTGCTAATTAGTCCTCTCTCATTACACATCACCCAGTCTATGATGGCCAGCTCTCTAGTTGGTTCCTCGACATTTTGGTCTATAAAACCATCCCTTATTCACTCCAGGAAATCCTCCTCCACCGTATTGCTACCAGTTTGTTTAGCCCAATCTATATGTAGATTAAAGTTACCCATGATAACTGCTGTACCTTTATTGCACGCATCCCTAATTTCCTGTTTGATGCCATCCCCAACCTCACTACTACTGTTTGGTGGTCTGTACACAACTCCCACTAGCGTTTTCTGCCCTTTGGTATTCCGTAGCTCCACCCATACTGATTCCACATCATCCAAACTAATGTCCTTTCTTACTATTGCGTTAATCTCCTCTTTAACCAGCAATGCCACCCTGCCTCCTTTTCCTTTATGTCTATCCCTCTAAATGTTGAATACCCCTGGATGTTGAGTTCCCAGCCTTGGTTACCCTGGAGCCATGTCTCCGTAATCCCAATTACATCATATCCGTTAACAGCTGTCTGCGCAGTTAATTCATCCACCTTATTCCGAATACTCCTCGCATTGAGACTCAGAGCCTTCAGGCTTGTTTTTTTAACACTTTGTCCTTTTAGAATGATGACCGACTCTTTCTCCGATTTCTTATGTTTCTTGTAATGCTCCTGTGAAGCACCTTGGGACGTTTGACTACGTTAAAGGTGTTATATAAATACGTTGTTGTTGTTGTGCTGAGGAGATTTTAAGTGACTATCTAGTCCAAGCCCCTTGAACTGTCTTCCGGTGACAATAATTTCCCACCATGTTTGCTTGACCATAAACCCGCGTGCTGTCAGAACCCCAGCCATTCGCAATTTAAAAGTAATTTGCCTGTCATTTCTAGCACTTAATCAGTAATTGGGGTAATTGTATGGATTACTTTGTGAGGAAGTGGATAATTTGTCTCTAAATTAATAATTATCTGTCACTGTGGTGAACTACAAAATATTTTCATTGCACTCATTTCAGAATTTGTCCAGGGAACGAAGTCTCCGGCAGAAGGGGTCCAGGGATTTAATTTCACCTCCCTCTCGCTTTTCCATATTTCCAATCTGATTGACGTCAATATAACACACATTAGTTACCCAGTTTTTGTAAATTAATTTATTGTAGCCGAGAACCTCTCTCATCACACACTGCAATTGTTAAATCTGGGAAGGTCAGAACCCTCTGGAGTCACTGCGTCCGGCTCTGGGCTCCGCAACCCCGGAAGGAGATATCCCCTCGGAGGAGGGGAGCAGCACAGGAAGGAGATATCCCCTCGGAGGAGGGGAGCAGCACAGGAAGGAGATATAGAAACATAGAAACATAGAAAATAGGTGCAGGAGTAGGCCATTCAGCCCTTCGAGCCTGCACCGCCATTGAATAAGATCATGGCTGATCATTCCCTCAGTACCCCTTTCCTGCTTTCTCTCCATACCCCTTGATCTCTTTAGCCGTAAGGGCCATATCTAACTCCCTCTTGAATATATCCAATGAACTGGCCTCAACAACTCTCTGCATCCTCCTCACAGCTCACACCGCTACCCAGCTTAGTGTCATCTGCAAACTTGGAGATATTACACTCAATTCCTTCATCTAAATCATTGATGTATATTGTAAATAGCTGGGGTCCCAGCACTGAGCCCTGCGGCACCCCACTAGTCACTGCCTGCCATTCTGAAAAGGATCAGTTTATCCGACTCTCTGCTTCCTATCTGCCAACCAGTTCTCTATCCACGTCAGTACATTATCTCCAATACCATATGCTTTGATTTTGTACACCAATCTCATGTGTGGGACCTTGTCAAAAGCCTTTTGAAAGTCCAAATACACCACATCCACTGGTTCTCCCTTGTCCACTCTATCAGTTACATCCTCAAAAAATTCTAGAAGATTTGTCAAGCATGATGTCCCTTTCATAAATCCATGCTGACTTGGACCGATCCTGTCACTGCTTTCCAAATGCGCTGCTATTTTATCTTTAATAATTGATTCCAACATTTTCCCCACTACTGATGTCAGGCTAACCAGTCTATAATTACCCGTTTTCTCTCTCACTCCCTTTTTAAATAGTGGTGTTGCATTAGCTACCCTCCAGTCCATAGGAACTGATCAAGAGTTGATAGACTTTTGGAAAATGATCACCAATGCATCCACTATTTCTAGGGTCACTTCCTTAAGTACTCTGGGATGCAGACTATCAGGCCCTAGGGATTTATTGGCCTTCAATCCCATCAATTTCCCGCCTAATAAGGATTTCCTTCAGTTCCTCCTTCCCACTAGACCCTCGGTCCCCTAGTATTTCCGGAAGGTTATTTGTGTCTTCCTTCGTGAAGACAGAACCAAAGTATTTGTTCAACTGGTCTGCCATTTCTTTGTTCCCCATTATAAATTCACCTGAATCTGACTGCAAGGGACCTACATTTGTCTTCACTAATCTTTTTCTCTTCACATATCTATAGAAGCTTTTGCAGTCAGTTTTTATGCTCCCAGCAAGCTTCCTCTCATACTCTATTTTCCCCCTCTTAATTAAACCCTTTGTCCTCCTCTGCTGAATTCTAAATTTCTCCCAATCCTCAGGTTTGCTGTTTTTTCTGGCCAATTTATATGCCTCTTCCTTGGATTTAACACTATCCTTAATTTCCCTTGTTAGTCACGGTTGAGCCACCTTCCCCGTTTTATTTTTACACCAGACAGGGATGTACAATTGTTGAAGTTCATCCATGTGATCTTTAAATGTTTGCCATTGCCTATCCACCATCAACCCTTTAAGTATCACTCGCCAGTATAATCTAGCCAATTCACGTCTCATACTGTCAAAGCTGGCTTTCCTTAAGTTCAGGACCCTAGTTTCCGAATTAACTGTGTCACTCTCCATCTTAATAAAGAACTCTCCCATGTTATGGTCACTCTTCCCCAAGGGGCCTCGCACAACAAGTTTGCTAATTAGTCCCTTCTCATTACACATCACCCAGTCTAGGATGGCCAGCTCTCTAGTTAGTTCCTCGACATATTGGTCTAGAAAACCATCCCTAATACATTCCAGGAAATTCTCCTCCACCGTATTGCTACCATACACTTTTCACACATTAAATATGATACAACAAGTAACGAGATGTATTTATATGGGGAGGAGGGTTATTGCCTAGAACGGTTGCTAGCAATATTAGAATCACGGACACCGACTTGGGCAATTTAAAGGTTACTGTTCCTATCAGATCACACACGCCTTATTTAAGAAATCAGTATTTTTATTTAAATAGGAAAATATTGAAGTTATTCCTCGAAGGAGGGGGGCAGTGCAGATTCACCACAATGGTACCCGGGCTAAAAGCGTTACATTATTAGGACAGGTTGCCTAAACTTGGTTTGTGTTTCCTGAAGTTTCGAAGGTTAAAGGGTGATCAAACTGAGGTGTTTGCAATGATTTAAAGGTTTGGATGTGGAAGATGAGATGTACTATTTCCTCTGGTGGGAGAGTTCAGAACAAAGGGGCAGAACCTTCAAATTAGAGTCAGGCCGTTCAGTGTGAAATGAAAAAAACAAAGTGATAGAAAGATGGCAGATAAAAAGGGAGGGGCTGAAATGGCCCCCTTTGAGGTGGCCAAGTTGAATTAAATGAATATTTTGAGCCCGGCGCGATAGGCCGTTAAATGTCACTGAATTGGGTTCGTTGTCTGAAAAAAGTGTGGGACAGTATCGGAGAACATGATTGGCCCCCGGGTCGTGTGCCCCCTGCCCAGGGCGAAGGGTAAGGGGCACAGCACTAGCCCGTTGTCGCTCACAGCATCTCGGGGCAATTCCAGGCACATCGCCTCCACTGCCCACCGCCCCGGGCAATAAATCACCAGCCCCTCCCGCCACTAACCCGGCTATAAAAAGGGCAATTTCTGCCCCGGGGAGTTTTGAGAGACCAGTGAGTGACTCGTGTGTGTGTGTGTGAGAGAGAGAGAGACAGAGAGAGAGAGAGAGAGAGAGGGAGAGAGAGCAGATAAAGAGGAAGACGAGCTCTCAGAGAGAGAGGCCAATGGTAGATTTGCGACAGAGCAGACAAACTTGAGCGAGACAGTGAGAGCTCGCGTACTTTCCAACAGCCGCCACTGGATGGAATCAGAACCAGGAGCTCTGGCCGATTGCCGTATCACCCCCCTTACCCTCCCTCAACCCCCCTCATACCCCCTCGCCCCCCCTCATCCCCCCTCACCCCCCCTCATACCCCCTCGCCCCCCATCAACCCCCTACCCCCTCTCGCCCCCATCACCCTCCTCACACCCCTCACCCCCCCATCGCCCCCTCGCTCCCCAATGCCCCCCCATCATTCCCCCTCGCCTTCCCTCGCTCCCCATCACTCCCCCGTCAGTCTGGTAACACCTCGCCCCTCTGGTAACACTGTGCCCCTCTGGTAACACTGTGCCCCGCTGGTAACACCTCGCCCCGCTGGTAACACTGTGCTGGTAACACTGTGCCCCTCTGGTAACACTGTGCCCCGCTGGTAACTCCTCGCCCCTCTGGTAACACCTCGCCCCTCTGGTAACTCCCCGCCCCGCTGGTAACTCCTCGCCCCACTGGTAACTCCTCGCCCCGCTGGTAACTCCTCGCCCCGCTGGTAACTCCTCGCCCCTCTGGTAACGCCTCGCCCCTCTGGTCCCGCTGGTAACGCCTCGCCCCGCTGGTAACTCCTCGCCCCGCGGTAACTCCTCGCTCCGCTGGTAACGCCGCAGTCCCATTGCGGGACCAAAGTTAAAGGGGAGGTGCGCTGCACCGTGTGCCGACATTATTGTTCCCGACTCACCGGTCAGGCCGCTGTCCAGCGATGTCGCGGGGTCTGGGCCGCCATCGTACAGTCCGTGCTCCGTCTCGGTGACAGGCTGTGGCCACAGCTCCCCGTGTCCCCGCGGGCTCCGTGGAGCCCACCAAAGGGCCTGCAGAGCTTGCAGCGTTCCCCCCCTTTAACGGGGGGGGGGGGAGGGGCATTGAAAGGTGTCAGCGCCCCGCGGAGAGGCCGCGTGGAGCTGCGACATTCGCCTGGGTAACGTCCCTATCCCGCCCTGAGAGGGAGTGCAACGAGCGACATTGTTCCACTTCCTGTGAGGGGCGGTGTCCCCAATCTCACTCCCGGGGCGGGACTTCTCCGCCGGGAGCGGAATGTCCAGCCCCGGAGAGGTTAACGCCCCCACGCTGGGCCGAGAGGGGATTCCAGCCCCAGTGTCTGAGTATTCTATCCCACTGCCGACTCTCCACTTGACACAACGCTCCTTCCCCACCTCCCCGGCAGCATCGAGAGGCAGCGCTGCCAATATCTCTCCAAGTCCCACGCCCCGTCTCAACGGGCATTGATCTGGCTGCTTTTGAACAGGGAGAGGTTCCACATCTGCTACGTTCAGCTGCCGGAACTTTGTGAATTCTGTCCATGAGTCCTCGCGTTCTGGTCTCGCTGAACAAGTCTGGTCAGCTGTCCCTCGCCGTGGGTTATATTAATCGGCGCGGAGCCTTGTAACAGGACAAGGTGCAGTAAACACTCACCATAATATCCACATTGGGCGGACTGGAGTCAAATCAGGGCTTCAGTAATTCCAACGCTTCCCTTCCTCTTCAACACAACTTTGGAACACGTCGGGCTACAAATCGCGCGGCGCCCCGCTTGTGGCGATAACTTTTGCGGAAACGCAGAAGTATCGCCGGGTGAAAAAGGGATTCAGCGGATGGGAACGTGCGGTTCCGCGCTCCGAGCGGGAGGCGGAGCTAAGTCAAGCGCTGTCACTTCCCTTCGAGCGCGGCGGGGTGTGAGCGGGGCGGGAGCGGCAGGGTACTGAGCGATGTTCGGGGCAGCGCTGTACAGGCTCCGCCCCTCGCTTACAGGGAAGGTCAGTGCCGGGGGTCATTCACGCTCCATCCTGTGTGTGTGGGCCCACGGGACCGGCGTTAGGTGTATAACCGCCCCGCGCGCTCGGAGAGAGCCGGGCTGAGGGATCGCGCACAAACCATCGTCACCCCTCAATCAGCAGACACCAGACCGGTGCGGGGGGGGTAAAGTCTGCCCAGCCCGACCGCCGCTGCCGTTAAATCTCGCTCCCCGCGCGGCCGCCCGCGGTGACCACGCCTCCTGCCGCTGTCGGCGCCCGGCGACGCTGCAGGGGGGGGGGGGGGGCGGGAGCAAATATCGCATCCGGGGCGGTAACGGGGCGCCGCGCACCGGATCACGTCTCGATCTACGGGGCGCGGGAGAGCGAGGCGGTAAGTGTTAGCGCCACGGAAACCCGCCGGGGAAGTTCACCGGGGGGGGGTCGGTGAATTCGCCGCGGACACTCGGTGACCCTCTCAGCGACCCGTTACCGCCCCCTGCAGGCGCTAACCGGAGGCGCAGAC